>NC_079168.1:14121589-14174089 GCF_947568905.1 Ostrea edulis
GATGTCGGCGACTTTTATTTTGTAATCAATTAGTAGCATCGTAGGTCTCTGAACGACCGACAATCGATCATCGGCGACAATCGTTTCATCACTACATCTAGCTACAGTTTTTGTTGAATTATTCAAAATTTAGGTGTATTTTTAAAAAAAATCCTTTTTTTTTCAAGCCTTTGGCATTGGGAGCAAGAGAGCTGATTTTGGAATGTAAGTAGGGTCAGAAAACACAATGAACTGGATTACACAGATGTTGGAGCAGACAGGTGTAACATGTATAGTGGTCACCCAGCCAAGTGCTGGTCACGCTCGATGTGTAATGTGTAGCGGTCACCCAGCCAAGTGCTAGTCACACTCGATGTGTAATGTGTAGCGGTCACCCAGCCAAGTGCAGATCACATTTGCTGTTGCTTAACTTACGTGATTGAGGGAGAGACTCTACCACATCACTAGAAAAACTAGCTCACTAGCGAGGCAATATAAGTTCCCTCTTATACTGTCAGCTACACAGTTTTAACTGTAAATAATAGATGTAGGTAATACCGAATATATACACTGCATCACCAATGCCAAAGGCCCGTCCGCGAAGCAAGGCTCTAAAGGTAACACGTATGTAAAAGAAAGAAGTCAAAATCAGCAAAAGAAAAGGAGATAATCTCTATATACGTTCACTTAAATTTTCGTGATCCATATGGGCGCCGCAATTTATTTTTTCATTACCTGCTTCAACAGTTATTTGTGTTTTATTTTGAATGCCAATAATAGAAGACTCTGACATGCAATTCGTAATTTAAACACTCAGTTTGTTCAAAGTGAATAGTATAATTATCATTGTAACAGATTTTAGCAAATAAATACATATAAAACCGTAATATGACTAAATAGATGAACGAGTTCATGAGTTTCTTTGAATAAGAATATACGATAAAATTACGGTTACTTTTTTACCATTTTGAATTTATTGGTTAATTTTGTTTAGTTTTAACGGCCTTTTTTTATTGCATACGGAATTTTTTATTGCTGTTTATAATTGTTTGCTTTGAAAAAGAGAAAAAAGTCGAGGCTAAATGTGACGTCACAATGCACAGTTTACGTCGCCTTTCGTTTTATTTCCCGCGTTCAATGAATAGGCGGATCCTGTAAAACTGTTGTCCCCATATAAACCCCATTAATATTGAGATGTTACTGGGTGTTTAGTGCAAGGAAAATTTCATTAAAAATATATATTTTTAAATGAATCATAATCTACTGTACTTAACGGAATTATGATTACCACTTGGGACACTCCAATGACCATTATATATGCTTCGCTCGGTCCAACGGTCACACCGTATACATATTATATTGTTTATCATTTTTGTAGCTGTAAGAAGTAGCAGACAGAATGAGAAATCTTGAGCTTCTGACCTATAGACACCTGGACGCTGGCCAGGATTTCCAGGGGTCACAATGTATTTGTATCGACTATGACTCTGGAAATATATACACTGCATCACCAAACTGCATTGTTGGCCTGTGTCCACAAAGTGAACAAGTAATCTTAATTTCAAACATCGTTCTGAATTAAAATATACTCTTTTTTGTTCCTGTATTAAGATTTTAGTTTTTTAATACACTAAAATGACACATTTCTAAATTAAATAGGTTATAGGAGTTGTAAAACTTGACCAGTGTGACGAACTGCCTCCAGATGGCGTCAACAGAATCGTGGGAATGGAATTCCTTGCTGACCAGCAGTCTGTATGTGTTGCCACAGATACTGGAGGTGTTCTGTTGTGGAATGTTTCATCTGGACAGGTTCAACTTTATTTGTGTATACATTTATATAAATACATTTCCAACTGATTTCTCTGTAATGATTCTTTAAAAGCTCCAATGTGTTAATTTCCCCATATACTACATCAACATTTCAATTCCTCACTGGCATGCCAATCAGCAATGTGTCATGATGTCAGTGGGCGGGGACTATGGAAATTAACATGGGATGCCCTGTGTATTTCAATTTGTATGAGGCAGTATTTTTGATATTTTCATTTTTATTTCAAATTTTGTATACCAGTAAACGTAAGTAATCACACTCTAGTTTGCTAGGCATGTGAGGTGATTAAACTATAGTAAAACATGATAATTTATGCATAACAGCAAAATTTCCAGATTTATGATAAAACTATTGTTCCGTTTTCTATGGAATGCCTGTTATAGCAGGTTATTTTTATGGGTTTCGGACTAAATCTACTGCGCAGTACAAATGTCGTTTGATTTGTGTTTGAATAATTTCATTGATGTGATTGTTTGTCAGGTTGAGAGTGTAGGGGATGTCAGCAGTGGTATCAGAGCCATGTCATGGAGCCCTGACCAGGAGATGTTGATTCTAGCTACCGGTGAGTACCGGCTATTACAATGTATAGCGGATATTCCCAGGATGTTGAGAAATTCCTGGAGGATTCATTGTAAATGAAGCTTCATAGATATGTCATCACTTAGACTTACAATGTACAGTGAACATTTCCACACATATATGCATGTCTAATTAACATTTGCAAGGAAATTATTATACCTCCGCAAACAAAGTTTAAGGGGGGGGGGTATATTGGAATCAGCATGTCCGTCTGTCTGTAGACATGATTTTGTCCATGCATGTTCTAAGAACTAGTGCATGGATTTTTTCTGAAAATCTGTACACCCATTACTCACCATATGAAGATGTGCACCGGGTATTTTCATATTGATTGGCCTATTCCACATAAACAGTATATAATCAAGTTACATTCACAGGGAGATTATTTATCCTGGAGACTTTATGTAAAAAATGCACTTATAACATTCTTCTCAAAGTGACTATCACGCTCACGGCAGATATGAATTTTAAAATGTTTGAAAATAAATTCTTGCAGAGGGTAGAAAATTGCAAAATGTAGACCAAACTTTTGTCTTTTGCCTTTTAATTGTGAAATTGTGAATTTATGAGAGATTTCATATAGATCATGATGTTTAGAAATTCTGGGAATATTCATTGCTAACGAGGTACAATATTTATTTTTCATAGGACAGGACACATTAATTATGATGACCAGGGAGTTTGACCCAATCAATGAAAAATCTCTTCACCCTGATAATTTCGGGGCAGGTAATAATCCCACATGTATCCATTTTGAAAAGTACCTGTACATCGTCATGTTGCTTTAATACCTTTACTAGTGAAAGTTAGAGTTTTAGTGGAATACATGAAATAGATGGATTTTCCTTGTAAGGATATAGATGTGTTAACAGCAAGCTATTTAAGATGTGAATGTCATCTTTATTTATTTAGCACAATTTGTCAATGTTGGCTGGGGAAAGAAGGAAACTCAATTCCATGGTTCCATTGGAAAGGAAGCAGCAAAGCAGAAGAAAGAGGTAGGGTTTAAAGTATTTTGATATCAGAATATACATTTTGAATTTTATTCATTTGTACAGTAAATGTTGTACATGTACATTAATTTCCCTTTTAGGAAGTTCACGCAGCACTTCCCTGGGATGACAAACAGCCAAGAATCAGCTGGCGTGGTGATGGACAGTGTTTTGTCGTCAGTTCAATTTGTCCCATTACATGTATGTGTCCATAAATAGATTTTGCTGTGGTTTTTAAAAGACTTTGGTGAATTAGAGAAATAAAGTTGTGTTGCTTTTCATGTTTGCAAGATATTGTGTATTTGAAAACAGAGATTCAATAGCTTTTATTTCTAAATACAATTCACTGTAGATAAGTATTGTTTAGTATTAAAATAAATAAATGTTTATTAAATATATATGTACATACAGATATACATACATAAATATCAAGGATAACCCATGAAAGCTCGAAAGCTTATTTCCAGTGGAGCCCTTTGATGCGTGGATATTGGCGTTTGGAGGTCATTATTGATAAGATATTTTAGTGTGAGAAAGTGCAATTTATGTTTCACCCTGATTTCCATTTTGGGTGTAAAGATTCTTGGTTTAGAGATTCTCGGCTTAGAGATAGGTGTCAGAATGGAAATGCTGATATTGTTTGCTTTGAAACTTTTGTGCAGCTACCAGAAAGCTGAGGGTGTGGAGCCGGGAGTTTGAGCACCAATCAACCAGTGAAAATGTGGACGGCGTCGAACAGGCTCTAGCCTGGAAGTAGGTCACACTTTCTACCCAAGTACAAAATACTTGTTTGAATTTTTTCACCTTTCTCTGATTCATGGAATAATTCTCTTACCTTTAGACCATCCGGAAGTCTTATTGCTTCTACACAGAGGCGGCCAAATAAACACGATGTAGTATTTTTTGAAAAGAATGGACTACGACATGGAGAATTTTCTCTGCCTTTTGGTGTCAAAGATGTGAAGGTATAGGCGTAATTTTCAATAAAAAAAAATTGATTATGTTGTGACAGAGTAATTGTGAAACACTACAGTGTGGTAGCCAAGGTAACTGAACAGTTGAACAGTATTAGTCTGGGTTTGATAGTGATGACACATTGTTATTGCTTTTATCAGGTTAGAGAGCTACTATGGAATACAGATTCTACTGTGTTAGCTGTCTGGTGTGAAGATCTGGTACAGGAGGGGTCAGAAGTTACCCCCAAGTCATACAGTAAGTGATGCAGGGGCACCAAAAGCTGGCCCAAGTAGGTGGAAATATCAAGTCACATAGTACATTCTAGTGTCAGAATTTCAACTGATTTTGTCAAATTGATCTGAAATTTTATAAAATGAAAACTCCTTGAGCCTTCAATAAATACAGTCAGTCAATACTCACAGTATTTTTTGCCTAGTGATAGATGTATTGTAAAATTACTAAGTGTGAAGTATTTTGAATGCTATTTTGTGTACCAAGGAGATTTGTATTGCATGTAGCCATTAATATTTTCCAGTTCAGTTATGGAGTGTGGGTAACTACCACTGGTACCTGAAACAAAGCATTAAATTTGATGAGGACAGAGTTTCTTCCCTTACCTGGGACCCAGAACATGCATATCGTCTCCATGTATTATGTCACAATGGGAAATATTTGCAGTATACATGGCACTGGGCCACCCATATGAGTAATGGTGCCCTTGTTGCTGTCATTGATGGAAGTTAGTATTTTGAATTGATAATTCTACAAAATAGCGTATTTGAAATGTAAAACTTACTCTGTGACCTGGGCAGAAGAATAATAGTATCACTGTTCTTTATGAATTGATGGCTTTTTGTGGGGCATACATTAGGACTCAGAAAAAGTGTATAGGATATACTATAACTCGGAATAAATGTGTGGTATATACATACATGTATTTGGACTATGTAAAAGTGTAACTACAGACTTTGAGTATTTCTGGAAACAATTACACAGATTCTGATTTTTAATTCAGGTAAATTGTTGATGACACCAACTCGACAAATGGTTGTGCCTCCGCCAATGTCAGCCTATTATCTACAATTACCAACCTCGGTGAATTTTGTATCATTTTGTTACCATGGAAATACTGATGATACTCTATTGTTGTTGGATGATGGAAGAGTTGCTGTCTACACTTTTGACAGTAGGTGTCTCTATAACAGTGAGTGAGTTACTGTCTACACTTTTGACAGTAGGTGTCTCTATAACAGTGAGTGAGTTGTTGTCTACACTTTTGACAGTAGGTGTCTCTATAACAGTGAGTGAGTTGCTGTCTACACTTTTGACAGTAGGTGTCTCTATAACAGTGAGTGAGTTGCTGTCTACACTTTTGACAGTAGGTGTCTCTATAACAGTGAGTGAGTTGCTGTCTACACTTTTGACAGTAGGTTTCTCTATAACCGCGAGTTGCTGTCTGCACTTTGACAGTAGGTAAAATTAACAAAATATGTACATGATTACTGTATTTTGAATTATGTTTACAAGATTTAGTAATTAGGTCTTTGATGTAATTGAATTGGAGATTGGTTCAGGGATTACTGTGGATTTACAGTAAGTGTGAACGAGATATATCGGCAATTACATGACGTGCTCCAGATAGTTCATTGGAAAGTCCCTGAGTGATTTTAAAGAGCGCTTTTGATAGGTCGGTTAAATTATAGGTAGGCGGTCCCAAGTATTTGGCATTATATTATCTCGTGCCTAACAGGTGTAAGTTTCACTATTTGATTTCAGTGTAAATTGCACCGTACGTAGCGTGAGATTCAATATCGGTTTTGATTTGACAACGGAGATTTGAGATTACGTTAATAAAATGTCTTGTAAAGTTTATCTTATGTATACTAGATATCTACATGTATAAAAGTGATGGGATATCTTAGAAAGAAAAAAATATAAGATGTCTTATAAAAGATACAAGATATCTCGTAAACTTTAGAAGATATAACTTTTATCAGATACCTTATAAATTTTATCTTTTAAACAGGAATAACCGTGTTATACTTATAATCCATCGCAGTATCAATAGGTATGGAAGGGAGAATACAGGGTGAAAAAGGCGAGCTCCGATATGTAAAGAAAAGGCAGGATAGCAATATCCCAGAATTCAAATAGTACTGAAAATTGAAAAGAAGAAAAAATATGACGGGATCGAAAATGCTGCGGGAAAAGGCAGGATCCACAGTTGCCTCTCTATCCCAATAAAAATTGAAAGGTTACTCCCTTAAATTCTTGTAGATACTTGTCAGTTTTAAGTGATCAGAAATTTCAGTACATGTTTCTATAGGCGATTTTGTCCGTTTAAGAACAATGCTTTTGTTTTGTTGTCTCTTTCACATTCGCAGTTTCCATATCGTTATTTTAAAATAAATCTCTCAGAGGATATTTTTGAAATCTTGCAAAGCATTGGAAAAGATCGATGTCGGAAAAATTTCTAAATTCAAATAGTTAGGGGGAAGAGGGGGTAAAAACTCGTAAGTTTCTGTCATCCGACATCCGTTACACGTTAGTGGGAAAAAAAAGACAACTGACTTTAAAACCACATAATAATACATTTTGATAAACATTTAATAGTTTCAATGTACACTTTCATTTGTTTTACTTGTTAATCGATTAGTTTCAACATACTTCATATTTAGTTTTGTATGGGGTGGGGGGGGGGGGGGGGGGGGGGGGGGGGGGGGAGGTGGGGTGTCTTGGTGAGAACTATGCGAACTCAGTTTTTTCTAACATTGAACATTTGATCTCGCCCCTAAAATAATTTGTCAGATTAAGTAATAAGATCAATAGATATTCTACTTCGAGAAAACATTTATTTTCAACACATGGCATGCTTTGATGTCTTTTACTGTTATATATACCCACATTTTCGTAAGAAATTCGGAAGTAACCATCGCTAGATACTGTTAATTGAATGAACAACGGCAAGTTCTGTGAATTCTAGCAAAAACTAATAAACCACAGCAAAGGTCGATTGTTAATGTTGCGATACTGGCGTACCTTTGAACCTTTATCACTGGTCCACCCCTAACTATGTCCATAGGAGTTTGAAATTTTATCAATAAAGTTAATAAAATGTACTTGATTGACCAAGCCATGAGCTATGGTCAATCAAGTACATTTTATTAACTTTATTGATAAAATTTCAAGCTCCTATGGTACTGTATGTCCATGATTGCGATCACCCGTTGTACGAACGTGACACTCGCTTCGTCAATATATACAGTATATATATATATATATATATATATATATATATAAAGTCTCTTTTTTGGAAGTAAAATACAGAAAAAACTCTAAACACTTTGTTGAAATATTTCGACCGTGTTACCGGTCTTCTTCACGAAAACACGACTGAAGAAGACTGGTAACACGGTCGAAATATTTCAACAAAGTGTTTAGAGGTTTCTCTCTCTCTCTCTCTCTCTCTCTCTCTCTCTCTCTATATATATATATATATATATATATAACTATAACTGACTCGGCCTAAATTGCAATAAAATCAGTAGCAAAGAAGTTTTCAACACTTAGTTCGTGTTCAGACCACAGGGGCTCGTCACGAATTGACCCTCTCTACTCTATATTTACATTTATTTGTAAATATAGAATAGACGATGTCAAATTTTAAAAAGACAAATATTTCGTGACGAGTCCCTGTGTTCAGACGAAATATGCTTCTCTTGGATTTTCTTTGCAGTTTCTTGAAAGTCATTTCCCTAAAAATTTCTCGCAGCTCTATAAATTAAAGACACCTTTGGTACATTGTCAGGGGTACAAATATTTCTTCTTAATAAATTTTGTCTGATTTCTCTATTAATATACACTTGATTTCTTTCTAATTTCATACTCGTTAAACTAAAGTACATCCGGTGTGAGCTTCGTTGGCGACATTTTCGATGCAAGAGTTCCCATGATTGACAATTTTATAACGTGGCCTTTGCGACGCCTAATTTCTTACTGATCTTACCATAATATAAACCCTCGGCATGTAATTTTAAAATCAACGTCATTGTTTGGTTTTCCCTTTTCGCAGTCTCTTCCATCGTGCTAAAAGATTATGTAATGACACGCTAGTGTAAAGACACGTGTGACCATCTAAAATTATTTTTATTCCCGCCCCTTTAAATATTGGTCCAATCGCAGTGATTGTTCTTTCCTTGATGCGTCATCATTGACAGATTTGTTTTGAAACCAACTATCCGAGACCTCGAAGGAACTTGAGAAGCTGAGTCGTTCACACTTACTGTAAATTCACAGTAAATACAAGCTTAAAAAAGAAAACTTGAAATGTTTTTCAATATTTTTTAATAGATCCTGTATACAGGGTTATCTGCATCCTGTGCTATTTTCGTCTTGTGATGTTTTCGCCCTGTATTATTTTCGCCCAGTGTTATTTTTGTCTTTCTATTCTTGCAGACGGTTTTGTCTGGTATTAAATTCGCCAAGATGCAGTTGTGCTCAAAGATAAATTAGAGAAAACTGTTTTGCTTAGTCTTAAATATGCCCACTGACAACGCGGGCGAAAGGCACGGAAATAAGACGGGGCAAATATTCCCCTGTATATAGTAGTTTTTGTCTTTTTAGACTCGGAAACAAAAGACGACAGTGTCAAATTGGATGGGGCAGGAGGGAACAGTTTTAAGACATGCTGTTCAACTCCCAGGCTTACAGGCATTTATAAGTGAGATGCATTCTTTTTTATTGAAATCGATTAAAATATCTTCCATCATGGTTAGAGAATATGCTTAAAAACTTCTAAAAAGTAATTATGATGATTTTTCAGTGTTTTGTTTTAATCTCTTTATTCTTTTGAATAAAAAAATTATTTTATCCACCAGCATAACAGGGTTGCCTCCAATATCACGACTGTCAAAGCTGGTTCTCCATGTGGTCTGGTACAACTCGGATCTGGTTCTTTTTTGTTGTGTGGATGCTCAAAGATCCCAGCATTCTACTCTGTACTCCTGTAAATTTGATGGTGAAAATCTGCTGGTCAGGTAAGTTTTCTGAAATATGATTGTGTGCAAATCAGACTGTGGGTCTGCATCGTCAGCCTAATGAGTAAATCCTACTGGTTTAATCTCTATACAGTAAACCATGGTTACAACAAACATGCTTATTAAAATGAATTCACACTTACAGCGAAGTGATTTCGTTGGCATTTTATTGAAGGTCCTTGGCCCCAATTTAACGAGCTAGTCAACATTTAGATCCAAAGGGAATATTATTTCCTAATGCTAACACATTCTGAGTTTAATTCCTATATACTGCTTGTCTTTTCACCTGAATGTCCTCCTTTATTATCTCTTGTATGGATATTGCATGTGATTGTGTGTCACATGGCCGAGTCATAATTAAATGACCATAATTATCTTGTATGGATATTGCATGTGATTGTGTGTCACATGGCCGAGTCATAATTAAATGACCATAATTATCTTGTATGGATATTGCATGTGATTGTGTGTCACATGGCCGAGTCATAATTAAATGACCATAATTATCTTGTATGGATATTGCATGTGATTGTGTGTCACATGGCCGAGTCATAATTAAATGACCATAATTATCTTGTATGGATATTGCATGTGATTGTGTGTCACATGGCCGAGTCATAATTAAATGACCATAATTATCTTGTATGGATATTGCATGTGATTGTGTGTCACATGGCCGAGTCATAATTAAATGACCATAATTATCTTGTATGGATATTGCATGTGATTGTGTGTCACATGGCCGAGTCATAATTAAATGACCATAATTATCTTGTATGGATATTGCATGTGATTGTGTGTCACATGGCCGAGTCATAATTAAATGACCATAATTATCTTGTATGGATATTGCATGTGATTGTGTGTCACATGGCCGAGTCATAATTAAATGACCATAATTATCTTGTATGGATATTGCATGTGATTGTGTGTCACATGGCCGAGTCATAATTAAATGACCATAATTATCTTGTATGGATATTGCATGTGATTGTGTGTCACATGGCCGAGTCATAATTAAATGACCATAATTATCTTGTATGGATATTGCATGTGATTGTGTGTCACATGGCCGAGTCATAATTAAATGACCATAATTATCTTGTATGGATATTGCATGTGATTGTGTGTCACATGGCCGAGTCATAATTAAATGACCATAATTATCTTGTATGGATATTGCATGTGATTGTGTGTCACATGGCCGAGTCATAATTAAATGACCATAATTATCTTGTATGGATATTGCATGTGATTGTGTGTCACATGGCCGAGTCATAATTAAATGACCATAATTATCTTGTATGGATATTGCATGTGATTGTGTGTCACATGGCCGAGTCATAATTAAATGACCATAATTATCTTGTATGGATATTGCATGTGATTGTGTGTCACATGGCCGAGTCATAATTAAATGACCATAATTATCTTGTATGGATATTGCATGTGATTGTGTGTCACATGGCCGAGTCATAATTAAATGACCATAATTATCTTGTATGGATATTGCATGTGATTGTGTGTCACATGGCCGAGTCATAATTAAATGACCATAATTATCTTGTATGGATATTGCATGTGATTGTGTGTCACATGGCCGAGTCATAATTAAATGACCATAATTATCTTGTATGGATATTGCATGTGATTGTGTGTCACATGGCCGAGTCATAATTAAATGACCATAATTATCTTGTATGGATATTGCATGTGATTGTGTGTCACATGGCCGAGTCATAATTAAATGACCATAATTATCTTGTATGGATATTGCATGTGATTGTGTGTCACATGGCCGAGTCATAATTAAATGACCATAATTATCTTGTATGGATATTGCATGTGATTGTGTGTCACATGGCCGAGTCATAATTAAATGACCATAATTATCTTGTATGGATATTGCATGTGATTGTGTGTCACATGGCCGAGTCATAATTAAATGACCATAATTATCTTGTATGGATATTGCATGTGATTGTGTGTCACATGGCCGAGTCATAATTAAATGACCATAATTATCTTGTATGGATATTGCATGTGATTGTGTGTCACATGGCCGAGTCATAATTAAATGACCATAATTATCTTGTATGGATATTGCATGTGATTGTGTGTCACATGGCCGAGTCATAATTAAATGACCATAATTATCTTGTATGGATATTGCATGTGATTGTGTGTCACATGGCCGAGTCATAATTAAATGACCATAATTATCTTGTATGGATATTGCATGTGATTGTGTGTCACATGACCGAGTCATAATTAAATGACCATAATTATCTTGTATGGATATTGCATGTGATTGTGTGTCACATGGCCGAGTCATAATTAAATGACCATAATTATCTTGTATGGATATTGCATGTGATTGTGTGTCACATGGCCGAGTCATAATTAAATGACCATAATTATCTTGTATGGATATTGCATGTGATTGTGTGTCACATGGCCGAGTCATAATTAAATGACCATAATTATCTTGTATGGATATTGCATGTGATTGTGTGTCACATGGCCGAGTCATAATTAAATGACCATAATTATCTTGTATGGATATTGCATGTGATTGTGTGTCACATGGCCGAGTCATAATTAAATGACCATAATTATCTTGTATGGATATTGCATGTGATTGTGTGTCACATGGCCGAGTCATAATTAAATGACCATAATTATCTTGTATGGATATTGCATGTGATTGTGTGTCACATGGCCGAGTCATAATTAAATGACCATAATTAAATAATGTGTGCTTTTGACCAAGAACCAGCCAGTCCAAGTAAGAGCATTTCAAATTTCAAAGTTTTTATGACAGCAGCCAGATTTGAGAGTACATTTATGATTAATTATGAGTGATTCGAAACTGGAAAGAAATACACATTAGGCAGTACAGTGAAACTTCTCCAAACCGGCCCCTCAGAAATTCGGTTCTCCCTGAATATCGGCCGATTTTCAAAGTCCCGGCAGAAATCTTAACATTTCCTTACAAAGAAAGTCTTACAAAGCCGGCCACCCCAGAAAACCGGACATTGGCCACATTTTAAAGTACACTTGTTAACAAACATGTGTAATTTACCCTTATCATACTGGCCACTTTTGAAGACAAGAAAATTTTGTCCAGAGGGTGATCAAGATTGTCCAGGTGTGCAAATTGACTGACTGACCAGGTGGGAAATTATCAACCGGAGGTGTGAAAAACACAAGTGGCCTCTTTAATGTCTATTGTTTACCTGAGCTGTCAAGGGTGTTAATTGACACCTAGCTTATCCAAGTGACCCTTCCAAATTCTGTACAAAATGTGAAAAACAGTTAGGAACATATTAAATGAATACAGTATCAAACGCCATATTGTTGCATCATTCTATCATATGGATATAATCGGTAGTTAATAAAGAAAACTAACCCATGACTGTTAATAATAATAATTAAAAGATAACTTAATTTTCTTGGTTTCCATAGACTTAAAATTCCTAAGAAATATTTAAATTACAATTTCATATTTATTACTGCACTTTTCAAAAACATCAAAACAAATTTGTTAATGATATAAGCGATGCATATAAACAGAGTTTTTATAGGTAAGAGGAATTCCAATATGACTCTGTGTTTTCTTTATGTATCGGAATCCTGTTATAGATTTTCAGTTTAGAATAAGATGATTTCAGTGAGAATATTTCTTGTTAATTACGCATGTATAATTACCTGTAGGTACAAGCAGACTAATTTGATCTCCACCGATAATTGATCATAGATCACCAGAAAAAAGGGAACAGTACCTACTTTGTGAATATTGAGATAAAATGTCTCTAAATGATAAATTCTTGGTTAACCGGCCACCCCTCCAAACCGGGCAATTTTTCGGTCCGAGAGCCGGCCGGTTTAGAGAAGTTTCACTGTATTCACAAAGTATGAAATTTTTAATGTTAGAATAAATAGAAATTTAATTTGCTTGGGACTAAATGATGGAAAGCAAAAAAATTCCTGAGTACTAAAAATTACAGAACTAATACTGTACTTCTAAATATAGATGAAGGTTATGAATAGTGATAATGATATCATGCTGTTCATTGTTAATCATGTTGTTCATTGTTAATCATGTTGTTCATTGTTAATCATGTTGTTCAGTGTTAATCCTGTTGTTCAGTGTTAATCATGTTGTTCAGTGTTAATCATGTTGTTCAGTGTTAATCATGCTGTTCATTGTTAATCATGTTATTCATTTTTAATCATGTTGTTCAGTGTTAATCCTGTTGTTCAGTGTTAATCATGTTGTTCAGTGTTAATCATGTTGTTCATTTTTAATCATGCTGTTCAGCATTAATCATGTTGTTCAGTGTTAATCATGTTGTTCAGTGTTAATCATGCTGTTCAGTGTTAATCATGTTGTTCATTTTTAATCATGTTGTTCATTGTTAATCATGTTGTTCATTGTTAATCATGTTGTTCAGTGTTAATCATGTTGTTCATTGTTAATCATGCTGTTCAGCATTAATCATGTTGTTCAGTGTTAATCATGTTGTTCAGTGTTAATCATGCTGTTCAGTGTTAATCATGCTGTTCATTGTTAATCATGTTGTTCAGTGTTAATCATGTTGTTCAGTGTTAATCATGTTGTTCATTGTTAATCATGTTTTTAATTGTTAATCATGTTGTTCAGCGTTAATCCTGCTGTTCAGTGTTAATCATGCTGTTCAGTGTTAATCATGTTGTTCAGTGTTAATCATGTTGTTCAGTGTTAATCATGTTGTTCAGTGTTAATCATGTTGTTCAGTGTTAATCATGTTGTTCATTGTTAATCATGTTGTTCAGTGTTAATCATGCTGTTCAGTGTTAATCATGCTGTTCAACGTTAATCATGCTGTTCAGCATTTGTATAGTACGGTGTACATTTGTATGTTGTAGTTCAGTCTCATTAAGTTTCATTGCTGGATTAACTTTCTGTAGTTGTATATTTTATTAGTGGGATCATTATTTCAGGTCCCAGGTGGAGGTTGATGGTGCAGTGTATAATATGTGCTGTGATAGGGAGTCAGAAGACTCTGTATTAGCCATACAACTAACGGATGGCTACATCTTGAAATATGATATTGGTAAGTAGAAATATGCAGCACTAATTGTGAATTTTAGTTTGAGCTGATTACTCGAGTGAGCTAATCTTATAAATTTTTGTCCAACATCTGTTCTTGTGTTTGTCTGCCTGTCTGTAGACAGGATTTTATTTGTTCTTGTGTCCGTCTGCCTGTCTGTAGACAGGATTTTGTTTGGACATGTCTCTCAGTAAAAGCCCATCACACTGATGCACTTATAATGTGATATTGTTTCAAATTTTTTGTCAAAATCAGTGAATAAAATGTATGATTTTATCTGTCGAAATTCATGTCAGTAGATGCACTGATTAAATATACTGAAAATTAGGTTTCCCTAAAATGTTTCATTAATTGCTTTGCTTCAAGGGACTGAAATGGTTATTCCATGGGAATTGAGTGGTGGAGAGGAGTTATCATTCCCAATACCTTGCCAACAGATGGCACTATGTACAATAGGAGAACAGGTAAAATGATTGCATATACTGTCTCTGAATATAGATATCAAATTTTCTTTTTTAACCCAGGAGCAAATTTTTTGTGGTTGTTTTCTACTTGGATTACATTGACATTTTTATATAAGATCAGTTTATCATGGACAAAGTGACACTTTTATGAAAATGATTAAAACAAATGGAAGGTCGACATAAGCAACACCAAAGTCTGAAGATAACGTATAAACCTTGATTTCGTTCCTGATTGTTTTCACAATTCTTTGTCTACGTCTGTTTACACAGTTTTAAATTCATCATATTTATGTCCATTATGTACATGTTAATGTCATCGCTAAGTTATATTTTATGGATTTGGCCAACAGTGAAAATTAATCTGCAGCAGAAATTTGGCTATATACTAGTACTGTACAGTGTTTTGAATTGTTATTATCTTTTTATGCTTTAAAAAAGGTATGATTTTCAAATGTGTGAAGTAATTGTTTGACTTGATCATGTATGTTCCATTTTATTGCAGAAAGTTGTGCTGGGACTAACAAATAGATACCGATTTTATGTTAACAACACAGAGGTTTGTACGAATATTAGATGTAAAGGTACAAATGTGTCACTGAAATCAATATGTTAACAACACAGAGGTTTGTACGAATATTAGATGTAAAGGTACACATGTGTCACTGAAATCAATATGTTAACAACACAGAGGTTTGTACGAATATTAGATGTAAAGGTACACATGTGTCACTGAAATCAATATGTTAACAACACAGAGGTTTGTACGAATATTAGATGTAAAGGTACACATGTGTCACTGAAATCAATATGTTTTGCATAGATATTGGAAAAACTCTGAAAACAATCTTGTTGTTTTTCATACAGGTTGCCTCAAATTGTACCTCATTTGCTGTTCATAAAGAGTTCTTGCTGTTAACGACACTGACTCACACTGTCCGGTGTATTTGTAGAAAAACCAAACTGGAAGGTAGGAAATATTGTTCATAAAATGATAATATACCTCTAATGACTACATTGTAAAAAGTGTGATGGTTGTCCATTTTCATTCTTAAAAATTTACACCTCACAGTGTTCTAGCTAGTTATATAATTTAATCTGGTAGAGAAATCTCACAAATGCACATACATACATGTATATCAGTAAACATAAATTATTTTCAGTGTATTTACATGGCCGTGTTCTCAATATTACAGTTTTGCTAGTTTATAAAACCAAATGTTTTATCAGTACAGGTTCCTCTCAATGGCTTGAAATTTGTTTTTGATTTCTCAAAGTGAAATGATGGTCTGAATTTTTTCTCTATTTAAATAAGGAAATTTACTCTTGATCTCCCATACTTCTGATCTCTCAAAGTGAAACTTGGGCTCCGTAAAACATATTTGATTGTTTTTTGCTCTTGATATTTTGACGGATTGGTAGCATATACACGCCATCAATCACTAGTATGATTGTTTCCGCTTGGACCTTACCTACATAGTGATGAATGCCTGGGGCTAGTCATCTTCGCTAGCCAAGGATGACAATATACGGTGTTGAAAGAGAAAAACCATGTATCGTCACCCTTGGCTAGTGAAGATCAGGACTAGTGTGGCGGTGTTGATTTGAATTACATGTAGTTGTTTACATAGGTGGCACAACACCTGTGCTACTTTATGGGGTAGATACCGGTAATTGTTTGATTTTCTGTTTTAACCATACACATGTATTTTGTTTTGGGGGTAGTTAATTGATTGTTCAATTGTACAATTTTAATGATGACCTGAGAGCTGTATGACACTGTGTGTTTTTTAAAAGTCTGTTTTGACTTGACAATGAGACAGTAATTTTGAAAAAAATTATTCAAAGACTTGCCAATGAACATTCTCATCCCTTGATTTTGTAAATGTACACTTCCGGTTACTATAAAATCTTAACCTTAACATTTGGACCTTTAATTTCTGGATTCAATCTCTCAAATTCTTGATCTCTCAAAGTTTTATCAAGGTCACTTGAACTTCAAGTTATCGAGAGTCACCTGTATGTGACTTAAAAACTAATGACGACAGAGGAGGAATTTGTTTGAGAATGACTTCAAGGGGATTATTCTTCAACAATTCCGATAAAGAGGTATTCATTTCTATTCTACAATGGTGATGTTTGTAACGTGTACAAAATATGATGATGTCAAGGTATAAAATATCCAATAAACCTCTTTGCACAACAGTGGATTTTTAATGTCAAGGAGTTTATTGGAGATTTAACACAGGCGTACCATGGTAGAATTGCAAATAACACGTGAAAGTGAAGATGGTACTTGGAATATGGTGCATGGTACTCATATCTGCAGTACCTGTAATATTTTGTCATTTTTCCAAGGATATTCTTTATTTTGTGAAATTATGAATTATTTTGTGTAATAGTGCTTTGGTATGGAATGCATTAGTAGAATTTGATAACTCTGAAAACAGTGGACATGTTCAGTTTTGTGTATCAGCGTGGTTAATATTAATTGTAGTCTTACCATCATTGTCTGATGGGAAGGCCCATCCTTTCGATGAGAGTATTCGGCGAGTGGAACGTGGATCTCGAATCGTGGCAGTGGTTCCAGATGACACGAAGCTGATCCTCCAGATGCCGAGGGGAAACCTGGAAACGATTCATCCTCGGGCCCTGGTTCTGTCAGCTGTCAGAAAGAATTTAGACGAGTAGGGTGCTTAATCTGTAAAACATTACCTTATCTGTCCATGTAACTTTATAAACTGCTATAGATACGCTAAATGTCTCCATTCAGACCACCTTCCTATGGGTATTACTTTAAAAATCATTCCTGTAATTGTTAAGTGTCCGAAGTGCTTTACGGAAAAGTATGATTATAAATCTGTTAATGTAAGCTGTCTATGCTCTCTACAGTTTTATGAATGGAATTGAAAAGCAACACATTTTACACGGAAAATATTGCACTGTTAATTTCTTTTGTAGGTTAAAATTCTTAGACGCCATGACAGCAATGAGAAGACATAGAATCAACGTGAATCTGATTTACGACCATAATCCTCACAACTTCCTCCTTAATGTCCGACTCTTCGTTCAGCAGATAAACAGTGTCAGTCACATCAACCTCTTTCTGACAGATCTGCAGTAAGTACATCAGTCCTTTATAAATCTGACAGATCTGCAGTAAGTGCAACAGTCCTTTATAGGTCTGACAGATCTGCAGTAAGTACAGTGGAACCCCGTTATTACGTTTTCCATTTTGTCACGATAAAATAACGTAATACCGGGGGCAACGTAATAAACGTTCCCAGTGAAATCCGTTAAAATCATCATTTGGAAATTGTATATTGTCCGTTGGTACTCCGTGAAGGGGTGTGTGAATATATCTTTACTGTTTCTTTGTTTAAAAGACTATGATACTTTGTTTTATTTACATCTTATCTTTAATGTCCGTAATTCTTCATGTTCTTATCCCTTTTCTTTATTTCGGTGTAGGATACATAAGGATGTTTTGATAAACGTTGCTTTTTCTGCATTCGTTTGGACCGCCATTTTGTTCAACTTTAAAACAATGCGTTCATGTAAATTTCTCTCAATAACTCATTCCGGTTCGTATTCAACATTCGTATTAAAAAAAAAATAACAAAACATCGTTTTTATTAAGTTCTCTAATTACACAATACACAACACAATAAAAAAATCCCACCCAAAAAACAACAAAACTATAGACACAAAACGCACACGATACCCAACACTTACACACTTCTCTCCAACGATAAACATGCACGGAGAACAATTTAAGCGCAATCCACATATAAAAAAATATAATGATGCACGAAGATTTCATTTATAACGCTAAATGATGGCACTAAAATCATGTGCGCATCATGGGATTTTAAAATATTCACTGAGGTAAACGCCGTGCACGAATCGCCCGATAGATTGGTGTATGTATGGACGAGATGTACGAACACCCAAGCTGCATGTCCAAACAATGAACATTTTTTTTAATTGAACACCTTTAGTCACCTATGTCCAAGCAGTTACCCAAGCGGTTGTAACATTGCTACGATAAATCTTGTCTTTCTTGTTTCAAAGCTGTCCGTAAATAGAGTTTTAATAGCGAAGGTAATCACACTATGCTGAACACGCAGGTGGTTGAGAAATTATTTCTTTGATTATCAAAATATGCAAAATGAAGTAAATTTCATAGAGTACAATTTCTAAATAAACATTATTTAATTGTTTATCACTGGCTTCTATACGGGGTATTCACCTGTATTGATGTCGCTAGATCTATCGAAGCGTGATCAGTCAAGCGTCTCTAATCCCCTAACAGACCAAGAATATATACGTGGTGACTGCCTCAAGCAGTCAAGGTGTGAATGGCTTATTATTTTGAGAATCACTATTGAATAATTAGGGGTTTATTACGTTTTTGTCGGAATTTTTACAACGTAATATCGAGTCCCGGCATTTTAGGACAACGTAATAACGAGGTCTATTTTATATAGGTTTGTTAAGAAATGGTTTTGTGCTTTGAAATTCCAACGTAATATGCGGACTAACGTAATAAAGGGGGAACGTAATAACGGGGTTCCAATGTACATCAGTCCTTTATAAGTCTGACAGATCTGCAGTAAGTACATCAGTCCTTTATAGGTCTGACAGATCTGCAGTAAGTACATCAGTCCTTTATAAATCTGACAGATCTGCAGTAAGTACATCAGTCCTTTATAAATCTGACAGATCTGCAGTAAGTACATCAGTCCTTTATAAATCTGACAGATCTGCAGTAAGTATCGTCGACTGCCCTATTTCGGTGACTGACCAGAATTGGTGACCTTTTGTTTACGTGTGAGTGTTGTCGTTTCCGGGTGTTGATTTCGTAATCAATTTAGCTGTAGTGTTTGCAAAATACACAGAACACGTCTTAAATTTTTTTCCGAAAATGAACCACTAGAAGGAGAGTTTGGAAAAAATCAACATGAGCACCCCAAAAATAAGCCCATTTACTTATTACTTTTTCAAGCAAACCTTCAAATTAATATAAAGTATACAAATAGTCTAGAAATCTACACTATATTATTTTATTAATTGCACATTCTTGGCAAGCCTATATTTACAATGGTCACCGAAATAGGTGACGTCACCGTTTTAGGAGCACAAAGTGACATGTTTTTTGTTATGAAAATATATTCAATTAACATACCAATGGATTTGGAAATTTTGGCTGAAATTAAAGGAATTTAATTACTTTAAAGGTAGGCGTATTGATTATTTATTTAATCCAAGTGATTAATGAAAAAATCGTGGTTTATCACTAAGGTCACTGAAACTGGTCAGTCGACGATACATCAGTCCTTTATAAGTCTGACAGATCTGCAGTAAGTACATCAGTCCTTTATAAGTCTGACAGATCTGCAGTAAGTACATCAGTCCTTTATAAATCTGACAGATCTGCGGTAAGGACATCAGTCCTTTATAAATCTGACAGATCTGCAGTAAGTACATCAGTCCTTTATAAATCTGACAGATCTGCAGTAAGTACATCAGTCCTTTATAAATCTGACAGATCTGCAGTAAGTACATCAGTCCTTTATAAATCTGACAGATCTGCAGTAAGTACATCAGTCCTTTATAAGTCTGACAGATCTGCAGTAAGTACATCAGTCCTTTATAAATCTGACAGATCTGCAGTAAGGACATCAGTCCTTTATAAATCTGACAGATCTGCAGTAAGTACATCAGTCCTTTATAGGTCTGACAGATCTGCAGTAAGTACATCAGTCCTTTATAAATCTGACAGATCTGCAGTAAGTACAGCAGTCCTTTATAAATCTGACAGATCTGCAGTAAGTACAGCAGTCCTTTATAAATCTGACAGATCTGCAGTAAGTACATCAGTCCTTTATAAATCTGACAGATCTGCAGTAAGTACAGCAGTCCTTTATAAATCTGACAGATCTGCAGTAAGTGCAGCAGTCCTTTATAAATCTGACAGATCTGCAGTAAGTATATATCAGCCCTTTATGAAATACTTTTTTAAACTGACTTAAGTGTCAGGGTATGAGATTTGTTGTTGGAGAACACTTCTAGTTTTCATTTAGGTAAAAATCCTGTCTTTTTTATGAAATTAGGCTGTAAAGTCAGTTCATTAATAATGTTTCTCTCCCCCTCTCCCCTCCTCAAAAAAGGGACACATTTGTTTGCTCCTGTCAGTTGGTCAGTAGACCAGGTGTTATCCACTCAATATTAATCTGGTTTCTCCAGAAGAGTAGATGGCCCCCGTTTAATTTGAGATCACAATATCAAGGGTCAAACTTGACATAGTAAGGTACTGTCCACAAACTATCTTGAAAACATTTTGATTGATACACTAGTTCCACATGTTTCCTATCAACTTTGAGGTCAAAGGTCAGTAGTCAAACTGGAACACTTAGATAATGTGTACCCAATATTTTTTACCCTTTGCTTGACAGACATCAAACTTGATACATGTACTGTGGTTCTGTTTAAGGAGTAAATGACTCCTATTGGTTTTGTGACCAAAAGGTCAAAGGCCAAGGGTCAAACTGGACATAGTAAGATATTGTCTACTCAATATTCTGAGAACCATTTGCTTGATTGACAAACATCAAACTTGTTAAACTTGTTTCTCCAAAGAAATTGATTTTGAGGTTAAAGGTCAAGGGTCAAACTGGACATAGCCAGATATTGTCTGCTTAAAACCCTTTTTGCTTGACAGACATTGAACTTGTTATTCTGGTTTCCCCGATTGATTCTAAGGTCACAAAGTCGAAGGTCAAGGATCTTTCTACTCTAGACAAATGCAGATACTGTCTGATCAATATTTTGAGAACCCTTTGCTTGACAAAAGTCAAACTTCGTACTCTGGTATCCTCTGTAAAGTAGATGGCTCCCATTGGTTTACCAGTCACAAGGTCAAAGGTCATGACTCAAATGACTGGTTATTTAGAAATGTCTGCCCAGTATCTTGAGAGATTAAACTAAATATTGTGGTTGCCCCTGATTAGTAGATACATGTAATCCATATTTTCCACTATCATTAGAAATTCCTAATTTAAAGTTGATCCTTTTCAATATTACCACACAGGGGGCATATATATCTAAAAACATTTCTTATTTTATGTTTGGAATATAATTCCACTTGAAATTCATATGAGAGAAGCATTTAGCAATTGGATTGAAAAGGGGTGTTACTTTTTATAATACAAATGTACCTCTGACATGAACGATGATGTCACAATTTTAATGCCTTTCAAAATGGATTTAACCGATCAACAGAAGGCTGAAATTGTAAAACTCTGTTACCAATATAAATCACCAAAAATGGTTCAGAAGTATGTAGTAGTTTAATAGAGAGTATTATTGGTATTTATTTTTATTTTTTTAAATTTCAAGAAAATTGCAATATAAAATGTGTCTCAGCTTTCAGAGTAAATCTTAAAACACAGTTTACTGCACATATGCTTTAATAGTATTGTCAATTATGACCTGGCTTAATTTTGAGACTGATGTATTTGGATGTTGAATGTGTTTGTAGGGAGGAAGATGTGACTAGAACGATGTACACAGCTGCCTATAACCGGTCTCCACTGGTCGAGGAATCAGAACAACCCAACAAAGTGGACACAGTCTGTGATGCGCTGAGACAGTCTCTCATTCAGGAGGATGAATACAAGTAAGATATATCAAAGTACATATTGATCTCACTGAAGGAGATTCTAGAGTATGAACGTTTAAACATTCCTGCTTGATGCTTTGTGTGCAGTCTGTATTTTTACATGCTTTCTATCTTTAAATGGGATGTATTATGGTACTGCAATGTCTGTAGGTCTGTTCACCCATCCTTCTGTCCATTCAGGGTTTTCTGTTTCTATTTTCATTTCTATGTCACATATCAAGCTGAAAAATGCTGTGTAGCTTCTGTAGATCATGTTGCAATTTTAATCCATTTTGACTTCTCTTGCAGGAGTTTTGCCCCTTTATTTGAAATTGAATCTTATATGGAGGGTACAGGGTTTATCAAATATAACTTCTCCCACAATTTTTAAGTGAAGGCCATATTTTACAGAGTTTTTGTATGCGTATTGAAGATGTGCACTTAGCAAGGCTTTTAATTTTCTTCAATCTTGGAGAAAATTACAAGTTGTTAGACTTAGTCAATTTGGATGTAATATTACATAGAGAATATATATAATGGTTTGTCCATTTAACTCCTCCCACAGTTCTAAAGCTAGGGCCTTCTTATTTTACAGAGTGCTTGTATAGGTATTAAAGATGTGCATCTGGCAAGGATTTTGATGTTCTTCAATTCTGAATGAAATAGCCAATATTATTGAACTTAATAGTCAGTTTTGATGAAATATTACAAAATGGGTGCATGGTTTGTCCACCTAACTCCTCTCACAGTTCTAAAGCTAAGGCTTTCATATTCACACAGTGCCTGTATGCATTTTGAAGATGTGCATGTTGTAAGGAATTTTTGATTTTCTTAAAATTTGGAAAAAAAATAGCAGGTTGTGGATCTTAGTTGGTTTTAAGGAAATATTGGCAACTGCGTCCATTTAACTCTTTCTCACAGTTTTCAAGCTAAGGTCTTTGTAATCAATTTGAAGATGTGCATATTACAAGAACATTGATTTCCAACAATTTTCTAATTTTCTTTGATATTTAGGTAGTTGAACTTAGTAAATTTTTGGGAAATATTTTACACACAGAGCTCTTGGTGTGTTTATCTACTGCCTGTCACAGTTTTCAAGCTAGGACCTATTATTCGTGTGTTGCAAAGGAAAGTATGTCACTGCTTGATGATAGCTGATACTACCTTCAGTAAAGTTTTATTACTTGTGGCATTTTTTGCCTTGTGTGCTAATCAATGTCTTCTAAAACAAACTCCTTAATAAACACACCCCTTGTGACCATTTCTGGTACTCTTGTTTAAATACAGAGTATGATTAATTGTTCTGTGACAATTTACTGTGAATGTTGGTACCCATTGAAATTTGAATGTAATGATTGATAGAAGTTATTACTTCTATATTGGAAATTTAGATTTACTGCATTTTTTGTACATATATTTACCATATAATGTGCCCTTTGTTAAACTAGGAGTACTTCTTTCATTATTTAGGTACATTTTAAGCATTCTGACATCTTATGCGAAGAAAACAACCCCGGAGTTGGAGGAGGCACTTCTTCTGGTCCGATCTCTGAGAGGTTAGTAGATGAGATCTCTGAGAGGTTAGTAAATGGAATCTATGAGAGGTTAGTAAATGGGATCTGTGAGAGGTTAGTAAATGGGATCTCTGAGAGGTTAGTGAATGGGATCTCTGAGAGGTTAGTAAATGGGATCTCTGAGAGGTTAATTAATGAGATTTCTGAGAGGTTAGTAAATGAGATCTCTGAGAGGTTAGTAGATGAGATCTCTGAGAGGTTAGTAAATGGGATCTCTGAGAGGTTAGTAAATGGGATCTCTGAGAGGTTAGTAGGTGAGATCTCTGAGAGGTTAGTAGATGGGATCTCTGAGAGGTTAGTAAATGAGATCTCTGAGAGGTTAATAAATGGGATCTCTGAGAGGTTAGTAAATGGGATCTGTGAGAGGTTAGTAAATGGGATCTCTGAGAGGTTAATAAATGGGATCTCAGAGGTTAGTAAATGAGATCTCTGAGAGGTTAGTAAATGGGATCTCTGAGAGGTTAGTAAATGAGATCTCTGAGAGATTAGTAAATGGGATATCTGAGAGATTAGTAAATGGGATCTGTGAGAGGTTAGTAAATGGGATCTCTGAGAGGTTAGTAGATGAGATCTCTGAGAGGTTAGTAGATGAGATCTGTGAGAGGTTAGTAAATGAGATCTCTGAGAGGTTAGTAGATGAGATCTCTGAGAGGTTAGTAAATGGGATCTCTGAGAGGTTAGTAAATGAGATCTCTGAGAGGTTAGTAAATGGGATCTGTGAGAGGTTAGTAAATGGGATCTCTGAAAGGTTAGTAAATGGGATCTCTGAAAGGTTAGTAAATGGGATCTCTGAAAGGTTAGTAAATGGGATCTGTGAGAGGTTAGTAAATGGGATCTCTGAGAGGTTAGTAGATGAGATCTCTGAGAGGTTAGTAAATGGGATCTGTGAGAGGTTAGTAAATGGGATCTGTGAGAGGTTAGTAAATGGGATCTGTGAGAGGTTAGTAAATGGGATCTGTGAGAGGTTAGTAAATGAGATCACTGAGAGGTTAGTAGATGAGATCTCTGAGAGGTTAGTAAATGGTTAGGGAGTTTTGATTCATGTGCATGTAATAATATTATTTAATACTCTGTGGGGAGGAATTTCTGAATTCAAAATATTTAGGAGCATGCATGTCTTACTGTCAGACAAATGATCAGAGTTGTGGTTATTTTTTCCCCCAGACAACCCTAGTCAGAACGCAGTGGTCAGTCCAGCAGAGGCTCTGAAGTATATCCTGTTTCTGGTGGACGTTAACGAAATGTTCGATGTGGCACTCGGAACCTACGATTTCGACTTGGTGCTCATGGTGGCTGAGAAATCACAGAAGGTACGGATTGAAATTTGATTCAAAGAAGCCTGGGCATCACCATCTTTCTTTAGATAAAATACTGGTGTAATGTTAATGCTGATCTACAATACAATCCTCATAATGATACTACTGACAATTGAATCAATTAAAAATGTTCCTAGAGCTGGTCTACATGTATCTGTGTGAATGAGTAGAATTTAATCATTTACCAACTAGTGCAAATAGTGTGGATTTCAGGTTGTGGTTGTTGGATTTTGTTTCTTTACTAGTTGCATAGAAATGGCTAGCTTAAGTTTTTCAAAACTAGAATTTCTGACATGTTTTGAAATTTTCATTAATTGATTGATACCTTCTAATAACATGGGTCATGTATTTATCATTGAGAAGTGATTGGTAGTTGACTATGGAGTTTATTCATTTATGGTGTGGATGGTAGCAATGCATTTATTTTTTCAACAGCAATGTTGTAAGCGATGTATGACTTGCGTTCTCCTTGATTTAATGTGGTGACACCCAGACCCCAAAACAAAATTTCAATAATACATGTTCCAAATATTTTAATGTGCAGAGATGTATTTTAATGGTGTACAATGTATGATTATATGATTTTTCATTACTTTGCTGTGATTGGTACAGTTAAACCTGTCTAATCAGACATCTGTGAAATCTGTCACACTGTGAATTCTGACCCCATCTTTATAACCAATTCTCCTTCACCTATCTTCTTTATACTGTGCAATCTGGCACAAAATTAATCTCCCAGAGATCATATCAGATAAGACATGTTTCAGTGTATCAGTGATTTTATTTTTAAGAACGTTAAGATGATAATTTGAAAAAAGATTTGAATTGATGTTTCTAGGATCCAAAAGAATATATACCATTCCTGAATAGTCTGCGGCGACTGGAGGGGTCCTACCAACACTATGCAATTGATAAGCACCTGAAGAGATACTCAAGAGCTCTGAATAATATCAGTAAATGTGAGTGATTACATTTATGAGGGTCATTTTAACAAGCTGCAGTCCTCAGTTATTATTGATTTAGATCTGTAAGCATTGTAAACAGTGACATCTTACAATATTTTTTTTTGATAAAGGTCCAGAACATTTTGATGAGTGTTTGACTTTGGTCAGTGACCACAAGTTGTTTAAAGAGGCTTTGTCCCTTTTTAAGCTTGGATCACAAAAATACAAGGTAAAAAAATGTATAGCAGTTAGAGAGTCTCATTCATTATTAAATGTCCTTCAAATATATTACCTTATTTATCACTAGCATTTTTGGTTAGGTTAACATGCATGTACAATGCCACTAAAAGCTACTTTTCATTTAATGACGATGGTGATTATAGAATTTGTAATGTCCTCAAGCACTCAGTGCTATATTTTTGAGAGACAAACTTTTTCGTAATCGTTATCAGGAGATTGCAAAGCTGTATGGAGAACATTTGATTGGAAAGAAGAGACATGAGGAGGCGGGGCTTGTATATGTGAAGGCTGAAGAATGGGAGCTGGCTCTGAATGCATTCATGCTGTCCTGTAACTGGAGACAAGTTTTCTGTATGACTGCAAAGTTAAAGTTTAACAAAGAAAATGAAGTTGACTTGGCACGGAAATTAGCCAGTAAGTTTATGTAGATATAGTAGAGAATGAGACTGATGTGTGCAGAGAAATGGTTCAGCTCATGTAAGTGCTGTTAGTGTGCGACAAGAATGAAAATTTCTTACACCACCATGTAATGTGTTTTGTGGCAAAACAGGGATGAATGTGAGAATATTTGAAAATTTTAGTAGTTGGAGAAGAGAATGTTAAAGGAAAGCCAGGTTTTTAAACATGATTAACGTCTTTTTGTCAGATCAACTACAGAGTGATAAGAGGTGTACGGAGGCAGCTGTAGTGCTGGAGGAGTATGCCAGCGACACAGAGGAGGCCATTGTTTGTCTTATTGAGGGCAGTCAGTGGGAGGAGGCCCTCAGAAGGGTAGGGATTCCTTTCTAGATTCTATTTGATCATCAGTTAGGTCCATAGCTATTGAGTGACATGGTACATTATAATCAATAAGGCTGGGCATTTTTTGGGGAGTTGAACTTTGTTAGGAAAAGACATTTTCCCATGAGTTTTTCCTTTTATATGTGTAAAATGAGCATCACGCAAGCTAGGTCCAATATGGACAAGTCCATTGCTGATTAGAGGGGGGTTAAGAGATACTCCATAACAAGCATATAGCAAATAAATTCATTGAACCAGAGTCCCTGGATACAGTAAATAAAATGAACCTACATGTATGTTTATCGTGCAAATTTAGTGAAAAATCAATATATTTTTTTTTTTTTGTAAAAACCTAGTAGAATTACTTTGATAAGTTTATTTTCTTTGAATGTTTGAATGAAGTTCAATTCACAGAAGTACATTCTGTAATTTGATTATGAACTCTCTATAGAGCATTCTTTTTATTGTCATGTAGTCTTATTAGTAGAGAAAACTGTTATGAATTGAAAACTTTAAAATTTAGCATATTAAGTGAAAAAATACAGTTTTGATACAAATTCACAAGGAAAAGAGTTAAAATGGCTTTGAAACAAGACTTCATGGTTTACATATCTGCAAGGATTTGAACGGACAAGAAATATGTTGCTGATTTCAATTTTAATGTTCGTGTTTTGAAAGGAAATCAGTCAATAAAACATTGTACACTGTATCACTCACCCTAATTACTTAATTTACATTGGACATTGATTACCATATTAGCCATAAATTTCAGAGTTTTGTGCATGGCAGTAGAAATGAAATTTAATTTGATTTATTTATAGATGTATAAACATAACAGAACAGATTTCATTGAAACTAACTTGAAGCCAGCCATGATGGAGAGCTATGAAGGTCAAATGGAATCTCTTG
Source organism: Ostrea edulis (assembly GCF_947568905.1). Classification (NCBI taxonomy): domain Eukaryota; kingdom Metazoa; phylum Mollusca; class Bivalvia; order Ostreida; family Ostreidae; genus Ostrea; species Ostrea edulis. Next base: position 14,149,950 of record NC_079168.1, read on the forward strand.
AGACAATGAGGGGAGACTTTGATAAATATAGGAAGAGGTTAAAGGTTGTGAGGGAAGAGAAAGAAAGGTCAAGACTGGAGTTTCTAGGTAAGAGTTTGATTCAATATTCATGTACAAACTAGTTTCAATACTTTTCCTATTAGGAATAAAATTTCATCTATTCAACACAATTTTTATTCTCTGAAAATATTGCAATTAGATGAGTGTGCTTATTTTTCTGTGTTCATGTAAGTCGAGAATTTTTTCTGATGTTGTCTACTGTATATTTTACTGATTATTTCCCCAGAGAGTGGGGGCATGAATGATGCAGATGCGGACTTATTTTCTGATACCAGCAGTGCCACAGGGGAGAGTATCCAGTCATCTAAGTATTCCGGCTCACAGTCATCAACCTTCACCAAGTCCACAGGGTACGGACCACCTTAACATCAGTACAGTCAGAACTATGATTTTTGTTCAAATCCGTTGTTTTGCTTTGTGGTAGCCTTGTTTTTGATAGAGAGGTTGATATAAAATGGGGGGGATGTAACTATATATATATATATAGAGAGAGAGAGAGAGAGAGAGAGAGAGAGGTTGATATAAAATGGGGGGATGTATTAACTATATATATATATATATATATATATATATATATATATATATATAAATAAATGGAATGCAGGTATATGTTGAACTAAATGTGTATTTTGACTTTTGGTCCAGTCAAACATTTTTAAGCATATCAAAAATGAAGAGAAAGATGTCAGAATTTTTACAGTACACGAAACAGAGATTTAGGTACACTGCACACATAATTTTTCATAATTTGTAGTCGTTCATCAAGAAACAGAAGAAAGGCAGAGCAGAAAAAGTGGAGGCTGAAAGAAGGGAGTCCTTATGAGGACTTCGCCTTAATTGCAGCTCTGTCCAAAATTATAACGGCAGTTGATATTATGAGAGGTAATGGTCAAGGATATAGTACGTACATGTACAAGTGTATTTATGAAATGAAGAACATGTAAATTCATGACAACATACATGTACATATGCATGCATGTGTTTAACCAAGATCTATATGCTTAGGCTAAAAAGGTTAATCTTTAGTTTCGCAGGCCAAAAAATTAACATTTTAATAATGATGCAGGTAGGGTTGTTTAATATTTTTTGATTTTATTTTTTTTTAAGCTGCAGTACAAGTTATGTTCATATTCTACATGAACATTTTATGTAGAATTACCAACTGAATATTATGTTTTGTACAATTATTTTAAATCACTCACTATAAAGAGTAAAAAAAATCTTTATCAGCACTTGTTAGTAAAAGATTATGTATGAAATAATTATTTTTACCAAAAATGAACTTTTGAATTCATATCACACTTCTGTATTAAATGGCTGAAGAGAAAATTGAGTTATTCCCCTTCATACAGATAAAAGTAGTAGCTTTCAGTCTAATGCAGCAATGTCTGAAAAATAAAAATTACTATTGGGGGAGGGGGTGGGGGGTCAACATTTTCAGTACCCAATTTCTTTTTTCAATGTATGCCGATATATCAATCAAGAAATTGACTTTCATTGCTCCAAGTTCATTTAGAATGCAATTTATTTGTGCAATATCTGTCTATAATTGTAGATGAGGTGAATGGATTAGTGAAAGTCTTAGTTCAGTTTAATTTTGACCATGAGGCTAGCAAACTGCAGCAGACGTTTGGGAGTTTCTTGAGGGTGATTGACATATCGATTCCTTCAATATGGTTGGATGAATCTGAGGAAGGGGAGGAGTCAGTGGTGAGCTATTTTTTAGATGTGCTGGTAAAAATGACATTGAAGTCGTATGTCCGACATACTGTGCTACTGCTGGAATTTTTTTCTTGCCGCACAAATTGACTTATTTGACCGTATTTTTTATGCATTAATCAAGGCTTAATCAGTAACAAATCAACAAGACTGATGGTTGAAATATCAAAATATTTGCCACTGTGATATTTTTAGCCCATCTGAGCCAAAGGCTCTTTTGAGCTCTTCTGAACAAACTTGTTGTCATTGTGTAAATTTTTCACATTTTCAGCTTCTTCTCCAGAACCACTTTGCCAATATCAATGAAACTTGATACAAATCATCCTTGGGGGAAGGGGATTCAAGTTTCATCAAGTGAAGAGTCATGCCCCCTTCAAAGGGGATATAATCAAGAAAAGGCCAAAATAGGGTGGGGGTCATTTGAAAATCTTCTCAAGAACCACTGGGCCAGAAAAATTGAAATTTACATCAAAGCTTCCTGACAGCAAGTAGATTCAAGTTTGTTCCAATAATCGTTCTTGGGGGTAGGGTGGGACCACAACAGGGGATCAAAGTTTGATATGCATTAGGAGTGGGCCATAATAGATCAAAGTCTCAAAGCCTGTCTGTCTGAAACTTTAATCTTGAATTTAATTTTTGAATGGTGAGTTATAGAGCTCTTGTATTTCATAGTGACAAGACTTTTTTGGTAACAAATTTTTTAACCTTTTGACCTTGACCTTGGGAGTTTGACCTACTTTTAAGAAAACCTAACCTATTCAATATCATGAACTATTACGGTAAGGCTTTTATATTTGCATATAGATTCCTTATGGTTACATTTAATACTTGATCTTTGACCTTTGAGTTTGACCCAAGTTTCAAAACTTTAATTTTTCAGGTAACTTTTGAATAGTGGGTGATAGGGCTCTTGTATTTATAAATGCATTCCTTGTGACAAAATCTTTTTTCAGTACCAAAGTTTCTAACCTTGCGGCCATGACCTTGGAGTGTGACTTACCGGTACTTTTAAGAAAACCTAACCTATTAGATATCTCCTGAAATATGAAATATTTTTTTAGGTAGCGCTTTCATATTTTGTATAGATTCTTTGTGGCAAGACCTTTCATTTGATACCATGGTTTTTGACCTTGTGGTCTTAGAGTTTGACCTACTTTAAGAAAATCTAATACGCTCAATATCTTCTGAACTATTTAAGATAGAGCTTTCATATTTTTATACATAGATTTCATATGGCAAGACCTTTCATTTAATAACATGATCTATGACCTTGACCTTCTCTAGAACATGTAATGCTCATTAAAAAGAGAATGCATTCATTTGAACACAGAGTTGGAATGGCCATTGTCAAACAATTATAGGGGTGCACACAGTGATATTGATACCTGTTATTCAGTAGAATTAAACTGCAGCGATTCATTGATCATCCACTTATTTTACCAGATGGATGGCTTGGACAGTGAACAACTCCTAATCAACAATAGTTTTTGCAGTGAACATCTCATTAACATTTTTTCTCTCTCTTAAATGCAGTAATTTCAAGTTTTTAGATGGTAAACTTATAGATGTAAGATTTAAGATCTAACTCTGCTAGTACAGGCAAGTGATCTGAAGTAATAGGCAATGAGCCCTCTTCATATATTTTGTAGAGTAAAAGCTTGTCTATAAAGCATTTGCTGAACAAAATATAGTCTAGCATAGTGCCAGTCACCGTGCCCAAAAGATGAAAAATAAAATAATAAACTTTGAAAAATTATATTCTTATTCATTCGGTGTACATGTGGTTATCGGTAATAAAGATCGAGGTGGACATTTAGAAAATATATAGAACAAAGAAACATGGCTTTTTCTTGAAAATAAGTATCAAGTTGACGGATAATTTGATATGAAATTCAGTCCAACTTGTTAGAGGGTCAATGTGAAATTCCTCATAATTTCTCTAAAAAAACGACGGTCTCTGATTTATGCACAGGTCGACTTGTATGCCAGTATATACAGTAGAAATGGAACAATCCAGCGGTGTTTTTGTTGTTGTTTTTTTTTTTTTTATTATTTCGCTCGATTTGATTAAAAGGAAATGGACAAGGATGTTTGTGTGTGCATTTTAAATACCTTGATATCAGAAATACATATACATGTATTTAAAATAGAAGTTTGTTCTTTTCACAAAAATTCTGCTTAATACAAATGTACTGTATTTTATACTGTGCCTTGAGTTATTTACTACTCAATGTACCATGTCTATTGCACAGGTACTTGGCCCTCATGCCACAGCCAACACCATTGCTCAAGCAATACAGAGAGGACAAAGCCTATCAACAAAAGAAAAACTAGGTAGCACACTTTACCTTATCCATATCTTATTCATTGAAATTAAGGGCCGGTGTTTATTAGTTGTCCACATCAATCAAGATTATGTAATAAGGTTTTGCTAAAGCAAAGAATCTTGATGTAGTAAGAAATAGATTTCAGATAATATTTCCAATACTATTTGAACTTTAACAATAAAGTACTCATGATGAATGGTAACGATTTTGAAAACAGATACAGGTAAACATGATTTTGAACTTTTTAAATTTTAAATCAACCATCAGAGAACGTTGTAATGTGTACATAGTGGGTTGATTTGATCTGAATTTCGATCACTCAGCCATTTTTTATTTTTCTGTCAATTCATATCTTTTGGCCCATCACTAAAAAGTTGGAAAAAAAATATGTAATCATTGTAAATTTGATATACAAATACAATTCATTTTTAGCTCACCTGAACCGAAGGTTCAAGTGAGCTATTCTGATCACATTTTGTCCGGTGTCCGTCTGTCTGTCTGTCCGTCTGTCTGTAAACTTTTCACATTTTCGACTTCTTCTCCAGAACCACTGGGCCAATTTCAACCTAACTTGGCCAAAAGCATCCTTGGGTGTAGGGCTTTTAAGTTTGTTCAAATGAAGGGCCATGTCCCTTTCAAAGGGGAGATAATCACAAAAATGCAAAAATAGGGTGGGGTCATTTAAAAATCTTCTTCTCAAGAACCACTAAGCCAGAAAAGCTGAGATTTACATGAAAACTTCCTGACATAATGCAGATTCAAGTTTGTTTTTAAATCATGGGCCCCTGGGGTTGGATGGGGCCACAATAGGGGATCAAAGTTTTACATACAAATATATAGGAAAAATCTTTAAAAATCTTCTTCTCAAGAACCACCGAGCCAGAAAAGCTGATTTTTACATGAAAACTTTCTGACATAGTGCAGATTCAAGTTTGTTCAAATCATGGCCCCCGGGGATAAGATGGGGTCCCAAGGGGTGAATCAAAGTTTTACACACAAATATATAGGGAAAAACTTTAAAAATCTTCTTCTCAAGAACCACTAAGTCAGAAAAGCTGATTTTTACATGAAAACTTTCTGACATAGTGCAGATTCAAGTTTGATCAAATCATGGCCCCCGGGGATAGGATGGGGCCCCAAGGGGGGATCAAAGTTTTGCACACAAATATAATGGGGAAAACTTTAAAAATCTTCTTCTCAAGAACCACTAAGCCAGAAAAGCTGAGATTTACATGAAAGCTTCCTGACATAATGCAGATTTAAGTTTGTTCAAATCATGGCCCCCAGGGGTTGGATGGGGCCACAATAGGGGATCAAAGTTTTACATACAAATATATAGGAAAAATCTTTAAAAATCTTCTTCTCGAGAACCACTGAGCCAGAAAAGCTGATTTTTACATGAAAACTTTCTGACATAGTGCAAATTCAAGTTTGTTCAAATCATGGCCCCTGGGGGTAGGATGGGGCCACAAGAGGGGATCAAAGTTTTACATACAAATATATAGGGAAAAACTTTAAAAATCTTCTTCTCAAGAACCACTAAGCCAGAAAAGCTGAGATTTACATGAAAGCTTCCTGACATAATGCAGATTCAAGTTTGTTCAAATCATGGGCTCCAGGGGTTGGATGGGGCCACAATAGGGGATCAAAGTTTTACATACAAATATATATGAAAAATCTTCTTCTCAAGAACCACTGAGCCAGAAAAGCTGATTTTTACATGAAAACTTTTTGACATAGTGCAGATTCAAGTTTGTTCAAATCATGGCCCCTGGAGGTAGGATGAGGCCGCAAGGGGGATCAAAGTTTTACATACAAATATATAGTTAAAATCTTTTTCTCAATAACCACTGAGTCAGAAAAGCTGATATTTACAAGAAAACTTTCTGACATAGTGAAGATTCAAGTTTGTTCAAATCATGGCCCCCGGGGGGTAGGATGGGGCCACAAGTGGGGGGGGGGGTCAAAGTTTTACATACAAATATAGGAAAAAGCTTTAAAAATCTTCTTCTCAAGAACCATTGGGCCAAAGAAGTTGACATTTACATGAAAGCTTTCTGACATAGTATAGATTCAAGTTTGCAAAGGGTAGTTTGGGCCATAATAGGGACTAAGGTTTTACATGCAAATATATATGGAAAGTCTTCAGATATGGGCCAAAGTGACTCAGGTGAGCGATGTGGCCCATGGGCCTCTTGTTCATTTATAAAATTTCAGACTATTAATAATTTATAATTATGATTTTTTTTTTTTTAGATCCTGTGATTAAGAATGCACCTACTTTACACAAAGACATCAAATGGAAATTAAGTTTGCTAGAGGAAGACAAATTATGACTTAAATTGCCAGCATCTTAAAATTAAAAATCTTGTATGGGTGTTGTGGCTGTATATTTATACTTTGACCAATGAAGTTGTACATGGGTATACTGGTTTTGTTGCATGTGTAGATATTGTCATCTGCTGTTTGTCCAGCACCGGACAAAGGTAGCTTTTATGCTGCTGCCCGTTGTACAAGTCTGCGATAACCTGGAATGAATTATCTGAGGCATGCATAGGGCTGTGCAACCACTGGTGTGAAAAGTGGTGGTGTGGTTTTGCAAAAATTCCTGAAAGATACCACACCAATGGAGACACACGTTCAGGGCTTTAGGGGTGGCAAAAATTGACCAATTCAAAAATCTTCTCCACAACTGCACATCTTGAATAAAAACTAAATGCATTGTCATGTAGAGTAGGAAGGCTTCTATAACATTGTGAATTTCATGATCCCTGAGGTAAAGGTTTGACTCCAGGGCAGGGCCAAGCTTAGTACATAGTGTTTATGTGTAAAATGTTTAAATAAACATTTAATTCTAGTGATACTAATTTAAAAGGCACAGGTATTCTTTTACCAAAATTGTAAATTAATTGTCCCAAGGGTAGGGTTTTGGTACCAGGGTGGGGCTGAAATTATCATAATGTTTATCATTTGAAGGATTCTTCAATACTGTATAAAAAAAACTAAATGCAAATGTAAGAAAAGCAGAAAGGGATGTACCAAAGTTGTGCATCATTTGCTACTCTGTCTGGGAAGTCTTAGATTAACATCCGTATATTGTTTCTGTGCACTGCACTGCTGATTACATCTATCAGGTAGAGACAGCTGTCAATCATGCACAGACTACCTGCCTTACAACAGGTGTGCACCATAATGACCCCAAACTACTCAGAGATTTTGATTATGTAAGTGGAAGGTTGTGTGTAATAAACAAATGCAGATGTGAACTGGATCGAGATGACAGAAAAAAACAGAAGACCTTCTACCAGGACTAAAGATCATTGAACATCATTTGAAAGCAGAAGATATCCGATCAACTTTATTGTGACATCCTATGAACCTTGGCGTATGATATGAGTTTTAGCATGCAATATAATCTCTAAATTGACCTTGAATCAAAGTCATGTGCTCAATGTATTCCTGTCGCATGAGGAGTGCTGTCCTTGTAGGATAGCTGTTGGCGTTTTGTAGCAAATAGAAACTGATTAGTTATTTTGCCTCCGATTAGAATGTCGCTGTCATTGGATAAAATATGTCACGGCATGATTGCAGACTATATTTCTACACACGGGTCAGCAGAAAAATGTAGATGACAGACCTCCACCAAAATTATGATGCATTTGAAAAAATCACATAATTTTTAAATACAAGTACATGTAAATTAAAATTTTGGTACAGTTCCTGTAATCCATAATGTGTTTCATTTAAACAATGAAATGCTTTCTTTCTTTTTTTTTGTTTCATTGGGTGATGAAGATAGATAGCATTGCAGAAAAAGCGGGTTATGCAGATTTTTTCTGCAATGATTGCTACCTTCATCACATCACCCAATGAAAAGACATATAGATATTTTTAAGTATTATTAAAAATATAAACTAGAACTAAGATCTAAAATACCATATGGTTGGCCCCATTTGTTACATTGAACGGAACAGCGGATGTACCCTTTGACCTTGATGACGCTCCATATTTGGTAACGATTACACAGACAGGTGGTACTAAAAAACCAGATTACTGGTTTGCAACAAACATATATTTATTGCATGATGAAAGCAGTGTCAATTTCAAAAGAAATATAAGAGTAAAGATTTGGTGAATGTAAATATTGTCTGTTGTTTACATTTATTAAAAGCATTTATGGTGAATGTGAGTGGATGTTTCAACTTTTAAAAATGCCATGAGCAATATTCATCTGGTGGTAATAGAATAGCTGTTGGTATTGTTGTCTTCAGAAATATTTTCGTAAATTAAATATTAGTAGTTATATACTGTGTTCCATAATGTGTTTCATGGTATCTTGTTTACAATTTAAACCTTCATGGTATTAAAGTGTAAATTGAGTGGGTTTTTGACTTTTAGAAATACCATGTAATACTTGTGTGGTGGTAATGGAATTGCTGTTGTTGATGATTTTCAGAAATATACTGAGCTGAAAAATCCTGTAAAGACAGAGGTGAAGCCAATAGTCAATATATGGGTTTGGTCTCATAAAACTACAATAGATAGATAATGTGCTGAAGAATTTATTGTCACTGAGCACTCAAACAAATGACTGACAAATGTAAAAAATATCAAACAGAAGGATTAACAGAAAAAGTAGTCAAATGAAAAGGGGAAAAAGACACTACCAAAAATGAAAGACATATTTTGTGAGATGTTTATCTGTTATCTAGGCTTATAAACATTTCTTTTCAAAAAGAATTTTCAAGGGATTAGAAAAATAAAATTGTTTGCATACATAAGCCAAGAAAATGATGTTGTAAACAGACAGAATATTAAACACCATCATGGGTGTGTTTATTTATAAAATACAAAAATATATAATTCTATTTGATAAATAAGATTCTAACAATATAACGTAATACTGACTTTAGAAAGTGTAAAAATGTGTTAATGATATTCAAAACAATATAAATTATATCACAGCAATAACAAGCATAAATACTATTGACATAACACAATTTCTCGAGATATTATTCTCAATCACTAATTCATCTCATCTGATGTAATTAAAAAAAAAGATTTTTGCATAAAAACTATAAATGCATTGAGCTTGTGAAAATAACAATGGAATACTGATAGGCTATCATTTTCGACATGAAGAATTACTAAATGATAAAAACAATGTGAAGCACACCAAAACTAGTTCTCCCTCCATATCGTCACAGTGCCAGAAAATAAATCGACCTGACTGAAGCATTTTATATAATAGCTGTTATTTTACTATTGGCATGCTTTCCAACAGCTTTGCATAACTGGTTGCTGTTGCTGCACCTCTAGACTAGACTAGCATAGACCCTGGAGTAATTGCCCGGTACTTATTTTCTGTGTATTTCTATATAGTATACAATATTTAAATTTAATAAAAAAAAATTATAAAATATCAAGAGTGAAATTTCAGTAAATGTGTAAATACTGTAAAAATAAAATCTTAAAATTGATTAAAGGAGTGTGAAACAGCTCTCAAGCAGATTCCACGAAGTCATCATCCCTTCGGAACATGAGTTCACTCTGGTATTTGGAGGTCTCGTGGTGGAAATTGGGACGGAGGAGGGTGGCTCTATTAACGTGAGGATACTTGGATTCAATTCTTGTGCGATCCTCTGTATTGTAATGCATCTGTTCCCGCTTGTCCAAGAAGAGGTTTTCATCATGTTCATAATGAGGAATACCACCAAGCTCTGCATTCTATTTTAAAAAAGGGGGGTTTTATCGTGCTTATTTAACAGTAAATTTTTTACTTCAATTTGACTGTGTATACTCTTTTGCAATGAGTGTTGTGTACAGTTAAATAAATTTTGAGCAATACTTTTTGTAAATAATGTACGAATGAAAGAAAATGATCACCTTAATGATGAGGTTCCTGTTCTTCATATCTGTTTTCCATTCTTGCACATGCAACCGTGGAACAACAGGATGCTGACGAGAATACTCTGGTACCCTGCAGGTAAGGAAGACAAATTTTGAATGAGAATAATTGATTTATTTTGTCATTTTAGCAACACTTGTTTACTGCACAAGTTATTCTCTCGAACAACCAAATTCCTTAAATGCATGCAAGAACCTGTAAGGGGTCAGACTGCTTAATTATATCACAGTATAAACTAGAACTGTCCTAATGGGACTAATACCCCCCCGCGGGGCATATATTAGAAATAAACTTCGGACAAATTGCGTCAACGGACAGATGGACAAAGTGATTCCAGTACACCCCCCCAAACTTCGTTTGCAGGGGGTATAATTAATGATCAATGACTGACATGAACTAACTGGACAACCTAATTGTTCTTGTCCTTGGTCATTTTAATTGCTTTTTATAGTTATTGTATTTGACCTTGTATCCGCATTGGGGATTCGACACTTATAGGCATCAGGTGCTTTTTAAACTTTGTGTTTTTAGGAGAAATAAGTATATATCGATATATGTCATATTTGATTTTGAAATTATACTCTTGGTAGAAATTAGATTTCATTTTAAATCAACTACATGTAGTCACACAATGCATAAATTTACAAATTACTGACTTGTATACTAACTTGCAGAAAAAGACTACATACATGTAAGGGCTTTCTATCTACCAATCAGAAATTCATAGTTATGCTTTGTTTCAGAATTCATTAAAGCTGTATGGTCCGAATTACAATATTTTTTTCCATCTCGTCAAAACGCTATTAAATCATCGCACGTATGTAGTTATGAGGCTGTACGAAATATCATAAATTATTTCACCTGTTTTAACCAGAATTATTTGATTTTAAATCGATGTTTACAAATAACCGTGTCACTCTGCCATTTCAAGTGACAGTCACGTGACCAATTCAAACTTTCAGATCATCGGTGGTCTTATCTGTGTAAAGCTGTGTATTTTGTTATAACAGTACCGTACCATAAGTTTAATAGAAATACCAAATACCTCTTAGTAATTCGTTGTTTTACGCTCTTTCAGCCTGAAAACTAAACAGTTGCGTATGAGTTAATACATCATGTTGGGATTCCCCTGACGTGCGTGGGTCTATTTATAGACGTCTATTATATGTACCCACTATATTTACTTTCTAAATAATATTCGCACTGTTTTCTTTTACATGCAGATGTTTTCAAGCATGTAATTAAGGGAAAGTTAATAACTTTATAAAGTAATTAATCTGCTTTAAAGTAATTATGTACAAAAATAATACATGAACATCGGGTCATACAGCTTTAATGAAGAAGCTTCTTTTGTGCAAGAATCTTGATAGAACTTGGTAATCATTCTCAATTTGACAAAAAATACCCACAGGTGCATGACAAAAAAAGTTCCCACATAGAAAATGTTCCTTAAATATATTTCATACAAAACAATCTTTTCCCTTGAAGCCAATTTCTCCTAATTTTGATAAACAACTGAATGGACTATATACAGGGAACATTTTCTTTTAAGAATTTTGGCCAATGTCAGAATTATGACATCATAAAGATATTTGGTCATAAAATGGCTATTTTTCGAGCAGTTTTCCCTCCAGAAAACATCCAGTGCAAGTATGGACAAACTTGCATTTTTGTCATAGGCCTAGAACTAAGAGGTGATAAAAAATATTTTTTCATCATGTTTTGTTCATTAAATTATACTTGATTTGTGTGTAAAACTGAGAAATTGTGCCATCTTTGCTGCCATGTAAATTATCAAAATTACCATAAGTATTAGAAAAAACTTCGTAAAAATAAAAATTAACAGGTGCACGATTAATTTCGTCCATCTTCAAAGATTGAAAGGGGGTACAAGACCCCCAAAAAAGGGTTGCTATCATTTGAAGTTCGTCAATATCTTTTTGATATTGTGTGTCTGTACCTCTACTAATTCGACAGAAGAAGTTCTGAGAGTATCATTAATACATTCCGGTTTATCGTACGTGAACTGTTTTCCTTAGCAACGCAAATGTTCTGTAAAAATAAATCACAATAAATAAAATTATGTAGTGTTAATAATCTCACCTTTCCCGACTATCCTTGAATAGTCTCTCAGCAAATCTCTGGTCAATGGTATTTGGTCCTTTCGCCATGAATCCCTTGCCTTTTGGAGCAGCCATTCTTTCTTTTCTAATCTGAGTAATAGTGTATGGTTTGTTGTCGAGAGGTCATGCTAAAATACGCATGGGGCTTTATGGAGAAAGATAACATATATATATATATATATATATATATATATATACATATTCATACTTAATTACGCATCCTAAAAAATAATAATAATAGAAAACAAAACTCACATACAAACAAAAAATTAATATTTATTAAATTAGGCCTATACAGATTATACGTAAATTATATTTTAAAAAAATTTAAATATCAATCTAGGCCAAACTTCAATGTCTTGAAAAATTAGAATTAATCGAAAAAAAATTATATAAGGCCTAGACCCTAGATTATGGCCTATAATTCCTCATTATATTATTTTTATTGGAATATTATATAACCTATTGTATCGTGGTTTGGACTCAGCCGAGATTGGGCTACATGGACAAGGGATCACGACCTGGTGGATGCACCTTTAATTATATACTATAGTAATACTGGGACCCCAGTTTCGATTCGTCGATTCCTGGTCTAGCCATAATTTTTCTCTCATTCTGTTGCAATACATTTTAGCTCCAGAGGAACTAGCTGCAGAACTGTAGCTCTAAAAAAAAAATGAAATATTTTTTCAGAGAGCTAGCTATGTATAGTTCTGCAGCTACAGAGGAACGAACTATTGCCCGACAGGTGCCATCTTCGCAAGCCAAGTGTCCGATGAGAGTAAGCGAATCGGACACTTGGCTTGCGAAGATGGACAGGTGCGTACGTTATACCACTTCTGACGTACATTGTTGTCAGTTTTGCCATCTTTCCAAGTTTCAGATATACATTTATAACATGTTTTAATATCCTCACCACTGTGACTGCAGCCATTCAAGTCAGGTTATTCCCAATTTCCCCTTCATTCATCAGCCTGTTTGCAAACCTGGCCTCGCCATCTTGATTACTCAATGTGGTGTATTTTTGTGACCATTCCTCACGATAAATTAAAGACTAGACTTTTTGACATCATAGACAGTTGCTTCTTCAACAAAAACGGAAAACAGAAATATTCATATCTAGTGATCAGTCATTGAAAAACACCACTCTGATTCCACGCACAAGTACTCTGAAGTTGAAATAAAAAATATGCTAGAGTTCCTCATTGACAATATCTTCGTGGTCTTTGGTGATCAGGTCTTCCAACAGTCTGTTGGAATTCCCATGGGCACGAATTGTGCTCCTTTGTTAGCTGACCTGTTTTTATTAGCTAACCTGAGCTGAAAGCTCAAGTGAGCTTTTCTGATCTCCCGTATTCCGGCGTCCGTCCGTCTGTCCGTCTGTAAACTTTTCACATTTTCAACTTCTTCTCAACAACCACTGGGCCTATTTCAACCAAAGTTGGCACAAAATATCCTTAGGTAAAGGGAATTCCAAATTGTTAAAATAAAGGGCCAGGCCACCTTCCAAGGGGAGATAATCAAGAAAAGGTAAAAATAGGGTAGGGTCATTAAAAAATCTTCTTCTCAAGAACCACTGAGCCAGAAAAGCTGAGATTTATATGAAAGCTTCCTTATATAATGCAGATTCTAAATTGTTAAAATCATGGCCCCCGGGGGTCGGATGGGGCCACAATAGGGGATCAAAGTTTTACATACAAATATATAGGGAAAATCTTTAAAAATCTTCTTCTCAAGAACCATTGGGCCAAAGAAGTTCACATTTACATGAAAGCTTTCTGACATAGTGTAGATTCAAGTTTGCAAAAACCATGGCCTCCAGGGGTAGGTTTGGGGCCATAATAGGGACTACGGTTTTACATGCAAATAGATATGGAAAATATTCTGATATGGACCAGGTGACTCAGGTGAGCGATGTGGCCCATGGGCCTCTTGTATTCATATGAAGCAGAATTTATTCAAAAACTTCTACGTGAGAAGAAAAAATCTCTCGCTGTGACCTTCAATTTGACTTTTAGATATATCGATGACGTTTTGTCTATTAACAATGATAGCTTTCATTCATATGTCGATTTGATATATCCCTGTGAGCTCGAAATAAAGGACACCACAGAGTTGTCTACTTCTGCTTCATACTTAGATATTTTATTGAAAGTAGACATTAACGGCAAACTGACAACTCAACTGTATGACAAACGGGATGATTTCAGCTTCTCCATCGTCAACTTCCCACATTTATGTAGCAATATTCCATTATCACCTGCATATGGTGTTTATATATCTCAACTGATTCGATATGCAAGAGCTTGTTCTGGGTATAGTCAGTTTTTAAATCGAGGTAAGCTACTGACAAACAAGTTGATGGTACAGGGATTTCAACAGTCTCGATTGAAGTCAGCATTTCGCAAATTCTATGGTCGTTATAACGATCTACTTCGTCAATACAACCTCGCATTGGGTCAAATGCTGTCTGACGTGTTTCATGCCGATTGTTAAGTCGTTCTTGGCACACTGATTTGACTGCGGATAACTCCGTTTGCCTGATCGGGATATGGGGCTCACGGCGGGTGTGACCGGTCGACAGGAGATACTTACTCCTCCTAGGCACCTGATCCCACCTCTAGTGTGTCCAGGGAGTCCGTGTTTGTCCAACTATCTATTTTGTATTGCTTGTAGGAGTTATGAGATTGATCACTGTTCGTTATCTTCACCTTGCATTAGTCATCTGTGATGTCATGACGTCATAATCTGTACTTTTTGTCTTTAGTTTTTGGAAACATTTCTGAGTTGAACAACAAAACATCAATGATAGACTTAATTGTTGTTTGACGTGTTTCATGCAATTTAATTCAATTCAATTATTTGTTGATTCATCAAGCATGTTGGCATACAATCATGTTACACAATATGAGATATATAATGACAATAAACTAATTACTAACAGTTCATTTACATAGACTATGTATGCAATTTAGTATTGCATATTACATAAATAAAATGTAGTTATAGCGCTCTACTTTTGGTGCGCAATTCAAAACATTCATGTAAAAATTCACAAAACCTTCTAGCATGAACTACATTGACAGGGTTGCATAGTACTAAATACAATGGTTTTCCTTTGATATATCATCGTCTGAATTGTAGATGTTCAAAGGGTAATATTTCTTTCTTATATCTTTATACATGAAGCAATCATATAAAAAATGTAACTCATCTTCAACAGTAGTTTTACAAAACTGACAAAAACAACATTCTTTTGGAATGCATGGTTTTGAATATCTACCAGTTTCAATTTCTAAAGGGTGGGCATATATTCTTAGTTTTGTTAATCTAGAGCGTACTACTTTCGCAATTGGAAATTTCAAATAGTCTTGTAATTCATAGTTCTTTCTAATTTTACTGTGAAATAGCAATTTTCCACGTTTAGAGAAATCCGCCACCGACCAGTGTGTTGTCTAATTTATTCTAGATATACTGATTGTAGATAAATTTGAATGATGTAACTTGCATCTAACTTTCATATCACTTTGACGCAGAGATTCGTTAAAATTGAATAACTCTTCAAACTTGTTGGTACGTAAAAAGGGGGGGTCTTTCATCTTTCCCTCTCTCTTTCGGCCTTTGCTCTCTTCTCAAGCGCCTTTCTCCTTTAATTTCATCACATCTCACGCCCCTTTTTTCTATTTGATAATGCTCGCTCTCACAAAATTTGGGACTGTGCGTTGCGTTGACGCATCAGACTCGCAAACCATCCAATTTTCACTTATGCGATTGCGCAAATCAATCGCGAAACAGGAAGTTGAAAACATCAGCTGAAGAAAATGGCGATCGATATTGTAACCAAAACTTGATTTTCACATTATTGTTAAGAATTTTACAGGTAAATGATGAGTATTTATTTGTAATTGTTATTTTACTAATAGAATACTGTGTAAGGAATATGTTTCCTGATGCTTTATATTCACGATTCTTATGTAACAAGAATAAAAATCTTTCATAAACCGTAGGTCATCTCATAGCCATAGGATATCCGCCTCTATTTTCGTGTTTTACGATTTTTGGCGTAAGAAACTTCGTATTGTTTACATTTACAATAAATTCAAATTTACTTCCGGATAGCAGGTGCTCTCACCTGTTGAGAAGAGGGACAAAGTGGGCGGGGTGGCTAAAATCTGTCAAATTAATAATTTTTATGCAGGTCTTCATGCAATGTAGTCTGTAGACTCAGACTTGTGCAGAGATGTTCCATCTGATTTTTTGCTAAAAGTTAGAAGTGTTAGCCTAATGAAGTAATGAATATTTGAACATTTCAATTCATGGTTCTGAAATGTACTAAAATGATTTTTAGGGAATGTGCACAGCCATCATCATCAGTACTTAGTATGTTATTATCTTTAGAGAAGTGGACAGGCATTGCTTACATTTACTTCTTTTTGCAAACCTTCATGTTTTTATTCTAGAAAACATATAAATGCTGGATTCTGCAATAGTTTAGGAGGTTGACAAAACACGGACAGTCACGGATGCACGGAAATAGAAAAAATAGTACAAATCACAGATTCATTTTGCATGGATGATAAAAATTTCCGTGCATTATGTTTTTTAAATAGAATTTCTTTCATAATACATGTACAATATTTTCGTTATTTCATATAAATTCTTCAATCAAAACAGTTTACAAAATATCCGTAACTTTGGTGTCCGCGTGAATCTGTGACTAAAAAAAAAAGATTGTTTTAAAATGAAATCTTCAAATGTTTTGAATATATTTTTTGAATTGGTGCTAACAGTCTTCCAAGATTTCAAACCATGTGATGTTGTAAATAAGTGGTAGATCTCTAGACAGTATAACTACACTGTACAAATATACCCTATGACCCTCACCATGCACCAAATATATATGCAATCTGATTAAAATCAGCTCCTTAGTGATGAAACGATTGTTGCCGATGATCGATTGTCGGTCGTTCAGAGACCTACGATGCTACTAATCGATTACAAAATAAAAGTCGCCGACATCGTTGACCAAACAAAATCCGGAAATCACTTCAACTTTGTTCAAATTTTATTTTCTGTATGTCAAACCCGATCAAAAATAAGCAAACAAAATGGCGGGAGATATGAAGGACGGTAACAACAATGACATTCAACAATCAAATAAAGGAGCCTATCACTGATATCTTTGATACATTGAGATTATAGATAAATTCCATCACTTGATATATTGGAATCCTGATTTATTTACCTGTGAACAAATGAAACAAAAAAGAATTCAAATGTTGTTTCCATACATTTAATGATTCTGTTACATCTAATTTAAGGGGAAAACACTTAAATGCCAATTCCGATTATAATCGATTATTAATCGATTACTTGTGTCCGATTATTGCCGATAATCGATTATGGTTTTTGGTCCGATTGCCCATCACTACAGCTCCTAGATCCGCTCCTTTATTTCTTTTGATTTGTCGCTCCTCGAGTAGCGACAAATCAAAAGAAATAAAGGAGCGGATCGAGGAGCTGATTTTAATCAGATTGATATATATGTTGTCTGATTATTCATTAAATGGTAAATGAAAGAACTCTCAATTTTATTTTTATTATTGCTTTTTATTTTCATATATTTTGATAGAGACATGCTTGTTTTCTTAAATTCCTGTAAAAAAAGCAATTGATTAAAAAATGCTAGTAAAACCTAAGTTGGAAAATAATCCACTAGGTAATATTTTCTACCAGTCAAAAAAGTTGATTTCTATCCCTGATTATGCTTGGATTTGTATGATAGACTATTTATTTCCACAAATGAAGCATTTAATGCATGCATCTGTCGCAAGGAAATCACTGACTCACCATTAATCCAGGTTCACATGTTCTCTGTCCTAGGTTTAAATCACAAGTTGTCCAGTTGTTTATTTCTATTGGCAGTAGATTAAAAAAAATCCAAAGTCAGAAAATTTGGAAAAATGTGTAAATATGAGTAATTTCTCTTAGAAAACTTTTTGACATTTCACTTCTTATTAAACAATGTCGTATATTTGTGTTGTATGGTGGCTTATTTCTGCCATCACTTGTCAGGTAATTATGTTGACTGGTGAGATAATTATGTCCACTTGTCAGTAAATCGTATTGACTTGTCAGATGACTTTGTCCACTTGTCAATTTATGATAAATGGGATGATTTCAGCTTCTCCATTGTCTTGTTCTCATATTTATGTAGCAATATTCCATTATCACCTGCATGTGGTGTTTATGTCTCTCAACTGATTCGATACGCAAAAGCTTGTTCTGCGTATGATCAGTTTTTAAATCTAGGCAGGCCACTGACAAACAAGTTGATGTTACAGGGGTTTCTACAGTCTCGTTTAAAGTCAGCATTTCGCAAATTCATACGGTTGTTATAATGATCTAGTTTGCCAATATAACCCATCATTGTGTGAAATGTTGTCTGATGTGTTTCATACCAATTGTTAGGCCGATTTTGTCACACTTGATTTTGACTATGGATTACTCTGTTTATCTGATCAAGACATAGGGCTCACAGCAGGTATGACTAGTCGACAGGGGGTGCTTACTCCTCCTAGGCACCTGATCCCACCTCTGGTATGTCCAGGGGTTCATGTTTGCCCAACTCTTTTATTTTGTATTCCTTTTAGCAGTTATGAGATTGATTACTATTCTTTATCTTCACCTTTCATGTTAAAAAAAGTAACTGGAAAAATGTTTTCATGCCCATCCAGTTAACAATGTGATGATATGACAAGTTGACATAATGATTTGACAAGCCAACATAAAGATATGACAAGTTGACATAATGTTCTGACAAATCCACATAATTATCTTTTCGTCAACTTGTCAGATGATTATGTCAACTTGTCAGATAATTTTGTCGACTTGTTAGATCGTGATGTTGACATACCTAATATTAAGATGGAAAGTACATGTCAGCAAATAGCATTAGCATATCAGAATTAAAAGATAAAGAGAAAATATGAACAAGGATTTATTTCTGAAAAGTCTACATAATTATCTGACAAGCTAATGAAATTATCTGACAAGTCGACATAATTGTCTGACAAGTGATGGTAGAAATATGCCACCATACTTTTGATATCATTGGCAACAAGAATAATTATTTTGACTATGGTCAAAAAGCTTTCTTTGAAGCAAAGTGTGCGTGTGTACTTATTTTCCAAATTTTCCAACTTTGGATTTTCAATTTTTTTCTTCTGAATGTATGTTATTTCTACTGAATGTAAGTATGAGTTTCATACTTCAAACCTCAGCCTGGAACAAGGAACATGTGAAAATGAATTTAGAGCAAGTAAGTGTTGAATTCCTTGCGACAGATGCATGCGTTAATGTTAAAATTTTGGAAATTATAAGTATTCTATTATGTAAATTCAGGCATATTTAAGTCAAAACTTTGGTGCAAGCATATACCATCACTGGTTCCAGCATTTACATGTTTTCCAGAATCAAAACATGAAGGTTTGCGAAGAGAAGTGGATGAAAGCTATGCCTGTCCACTTCTCTGAAGAGAATAGTATACAGTTATTGACTGGGTCTAAGGACAAAAGCTGTTTTGTTTGGCCCGAGAACAAATTTGTTGCCGGAAGCCGTAGGCTGAGGGCAACAGATATGTTCGAGGGTCAGACAAAACCGTTGTTGTCTGACAATACAGTCTATAATAACCGTTTTGATTTACACCTTCATTTTTATTCCCCTGCCATAAAGTGGTTGGGACATATAGTTTTACCCTTGTCCGTCATTCCGCGACACCCAGTTTTCCAGACTTTTTCTTCTAAATGCCTTGATATATTGAACTGATTTTTTGTATGCTGGTATATATTGATGAGTTACAGATTGGGTTTTGTTCTGGTTTTAATCTAATTAAAATCAGATCTTCTTTAACTGTTACACTGGTCCAGTGTAACAGTTAGAGAAGATCTGATTTTAATTAGATTGGTTCTGGTTTGTTGATTTTTGATGGAGTTGTGGCCCTTTAACGCAGAAAAATTAATGTATTTATTTTATGGCTGTTAAGACATATAAAGACAAGTTCTTCCTTGTACTAAATGCATATAACATACAATCTGAATACTACATTGAATGCTATACTTCCATAGATTTCCTACATTTGACTTTATTGCAGGCGGGGGCATACATGTCGTGCCAACACATCTACTTTTTAGGTTGTATTGTTGACTTTTAACTAGACAGTGTTACTGAGTACTTTTATCCACTAGTTTAAAAGAAAACATATCCAATTGACCAATATCCAAACTTAAAATCGATAATTACATTTTTTTGTGTTTCTGCTCTGCATTTCATTCAATAAATTCTGTATTTCATAAGTCATAACAGCGAATCTTGCCATTAGGTAACAAAGCAGTCAATCTGATTAAAATAAGATCTTTGATCCGCTCCGTTATTATACGCCCGTCTTAAGACGGGCCGTATTATGTTATGGCCTTCATGTCTGTCCGTCCGTCTGTTAGCTTTTTCGTGTCCGGCTCATAACTTAAATACTATAAGGCCTAGAATAATCAAACTTTGTCAGTTGATACATCTTGGGTAGAAGGTGTGTCGCACATTAAAACCAGGTCGCTGTGACTTTTAATTAAGAAGATATGGCCAAATATGGTAAAACCCTGTCCGGCTCATAACTTGAAAACTATTTGATCTAGAATCATGAAACTTGGTCAACTTATGCATCTTAGGTAGAAGGTGTGTCGCACTGTACTTTAAGGTCACTGTGACATTTAGTTGAAGTGATTTTTTGAAAAAAGTATGTTATAATTGGTACAATCCCTACTCATATAAGAGTTTTGTAGAAAACCTCATTCAAAAATGTTACATCAAGAAAACACATATTTTTTTTATGATATACTGTACAGCTTTTTTTAGCCTATGTAATGTTTCCTTTGTTTCTAACAATAACATGAGAAATTTCACTTGTCCCATGGGAGTAGCATGCAAAGGGCATTTTGACAAGACTAATTAATGAGTTTTGTGTAGAGCATCTCTGATCAACATGATCAAGCAGGTGTTATCTTTATCTCTAGGGAATTGGGCAGAGAGATCTTAGCCTCTTAATTGCAGATATACCAGAAATTATTTGTGAAAGTGAATTTGTTTGTTGTGGTTAGTCTTTATTTTCAAAATTAATTTGACATTGTACTATATAATTTTTAATTTCTTTTCTCAGCAACCTATATGCAGAGTATCATTTCTCACTAAGACAACAAATGGTTGCAATATGTATAAAGGCCTATTTTAATGATTAGTATTTTGATGTTTTGTTATGGCTGTGGCATTGTTCAGAAAAAAGATATACAATGAACAAAGCTGCAGATTGGGCATTTGTGTAAATCTGAACAGATGAAATAGTATTGCAATAACCATATTAAAAAATGTTAATTCAAGAAACTACACATTCTTCATTATACACACTGTACTATACAGCAGTATATAACAAACAAATTATTTCTTTTGTGTCAGTAACAAGAGAAATTTCCCTTGTCCCATGGGTGTAATTATCAAGCAATTCAGGAGGCATTTTGCTAACAGAAAAATTGCATTCTGTCAAATTACAGATTAATTAATGAGTTTAGAAGATTTCTGTTACAGCAATCTGATCAAGGAGGTGCTATCTATATCTCTTGCAATCGGGAATTGGGCAGAGGAATCTGGCCTTCTAATTGATCTGTCAAATTTTAGAACAGTTCTAATTGGTAGCCATTACTTTGAAAGTTAATTTGGTATAAAGTTTAAGAATTAATATGATATTGTAAAATATATTTTTATTTTATATCTCAACAACAAGGTGCAGATTGTCATGTCTCACTAAGATGACAGTTTTACAGTCTAAGAATAAACATAATGACTAATGTTTGATGTTTTATTACGCTGTGCATTGTTCTTCATTCCTTAAAATACAATGAGCAAAGCTGCAGATGTGCATTTCTCAAGTCTAACACAACCAGTTGAGAAATATATGATGTATTATTTTTTTCTAATTAATAACTACACCATAGGAGATGCACCAGTGTTTGAAATAACCGTTTTTAATCTATATTTATTTATATTGACATCACCATGCATATTTTACTTTTATACTTGAAGATTTGACAAAGGCAGATACTGATATATGTATTTTTTGATATGTTGAATAAATCAACCTTTTTGAGTACTCCCATTTATTGTAAGTTGTTTGCTTGGATAAAGGGCTATCTTGCACTTTAATCATTTCATTGAAAACATTTGGGAAAATGTTTTTATATCCTTTTAAAAATCATTAAGCTTACATTATCAATATTTGAAGCAATGTCACATGAGGCCATAAAGTGGGTAAGATTCTTAAAGGAAGGTTGACATTTGGTTCCATGCATACCTATCTCTTCATGGTGATATGTTCATGTTAACAATATGTGACGGGCGTATCATGTGCCGTGGCGGTGCACTTTATTTTTATGTCGCTACACAGTTTGTATAGCAACATAACAATAACGGAGCAGATCAAAGATCTGATTTTAATCAGATTGCAAAGCAGTAGAATCACATGACTTGCATAGCCAATAGAAATAGAGCAGACTATTGCCCGGTCAACAGGTCGTAAACTGTTCACCGATCTATAGACCACAAGTATAAGAATTGGTTTAACAATTGAAATGTTGTTGTTTCTAAATCGTATTAGTCTTACATAGGTAAAAAATTAAGATGTATAACAATAGTACTATACAGATCACTCTCCCTAGGGGAATCAAACAGTCACATGTTTATAAAACTATACCACTTATGTCCTCACCTAGGGGAATCAAACAAAGTCACATGTTTATAAAACTATACCACTTAATATGTCCTCACCTAGGGGAATCAAACAAAGTCACATGTTTATAAAACTATACCACTTATGTCCTCACCTAGGGGAATCAAACAATGTCATGTGTTTATAAAACTATACCACTTATGTCCTCACCTAGGGAAGTCAAACAAAGTCACATGTTTATAAAACTATACCACTTATGTCCTCACCTAGGGGAATCAAACAAAGTCATGTGTTTATATAACAATACCACTTATGTCCTCACCTAGGGGAATCAAACAAAGTCATGTGTTTATAAAACTATACCACTTATGTCCTCACCTAGGGGAATCAAACAAAGTCATGTGTTTATAAAACTATACCACTTATGTCCTCACCTAGGGAAGTCAAACAAAGTCACATGTTTATAAAACTATACCACTTATGTCCTCACCTAGGGGAATCAAACAAAGTCACATGTTTATAAAACTATACCACTTATGTCCTCACCTAGGGGAATCAAACAATGTCATGTGTTTATAAAACAATACCACTTATGTCCTCACCTAGGGGAATCAAACAAAGTCATGTGTTTATAAAACTATACCACTTATGTCCTCACCTAGGGAAGTCAAACAAAGTCACATGTTTATAAAACTATACCACTTATGTCCTCACCAGAGAACATGTTATCACAGTTAATGGTGAACACTAAGTGCCATGCTTACAATTAAATTGCTTTCCCAGGACTGTCACGTCACATACTTCTAACTACTGCTGAAAGTTAATATCTAGTTATTTTCAGATATGTAAAGAATACGATAATTCAATCCTAGTCGATAAAAAAAACCTTTTTATTATGACTTGATCTGCAAATAACCCTCAAATAAATAGGGGGCACCAATATGGGTCATGAATTGCCTTTGCATTACTCTCAGAATGCCTGTTGAAGTATATACATATTGCATCATATGAATTGTGTAAAAGTCTGGGATTCAATGTGTATTTAATCAGTTATTGAGTATGAAAAAGTGATTAAAAATTCATCACTTTATCCATTTTTATGTTGCATATACTAGATAAACAATTAAACAAATGGTAGCTCTGGAATCCAATGACCACATGTTGATAGGTATTAAAGGCTTTGATCATGGTTTTTCATATCTACGTGTATGACTGGCTTCTGTGACCGGTTTTGT